>NC_086365.1:3030154-3197654 GCF_036324505.1 Eleginops maclovinus
GTTTTAAAAATATTTTCTCCATAACCTACACAGATTTAAAAGGCCTTGCTGGTTCTCAAAGAACATTGATGGGACAATGTTACAACGCTAATCTGTAGCGAATTAAGAGGTCAAGTTTAGGGTGTCACCTTTTGGACAAGTAGAGGGTGTGTGGGGGGGCAGAGCCAGGATGTAAAGCGATTACTTATAAACCATAAGGGCTCTTTTTGTAACAACCTTATGTCATCTTATAATGTTTGTTTCCTCTTCACATCTCATCAAAATAGTAGCAATATTTATATGCATCCTTTATCATTTCCTATAAATGTTGGGACACTGGAATCCAATTAAATACATTATTTTTGTGATGATTTATTTATTTTTCAATGTTTTACTGAGGAGAATGGAGCAGCCCAGAAATATTAAAAATCAGCAACAAATCGTTGAGTATCGCAATGTTATTTAGCATGATTCGGCAAGATTTCCCAATGATTTTGTTATAGTTTTTACCATGTAGCTTCACAGTTTCATCATCTGTCAACCTTGACTTTCTTAGAAATCTGAAGACAGTGCGGGTGATTAGCAGGGAGCTTCTACATGAGGATGTTTTCTCCCAGGATTGACTCAATTTATATTTAGTCGCCCACATTGAGTCATAGTAACCTTTGACCTGTTACTCAAAGCATGGATCAATCCTCTGCAGCATCTCCAGTTAAGCTGCGTCACAACAACACCGTATTAAAGGCTGTGAATGCTCCTCTTCCTATTCCTCCCTCCTTCTCTCACTTCCAGGCTGTTGTGTGCTCTCCTTGGTGAGGGTCGCTGGTCAGTTTTTGCATAGCTTTGCTTCCCCGGCGCTGACTGTCCTCACAGGCTTGGTTTTTGGCTGATAATGACTCCTGTTCTGTGTATGGCACTGGTAGAATTCACTGTGAGCGCTCACTATCAGTGAATTACCATAGGGCCATAAACAGAGCAGAGAAAGAACCACTTGATGAAGCCCGTCCATTGCGGCTTACTGTCTGTGCTGCCCTCTCCTGTGGGCGGGGTGGATGTGATGTAATGACTCTGGTGCGGTTGCATGAGCTGCGTTGCGCACATCTCTCTGGGTGCTTCGACGTCTCTCTGTCCTGATGTGCCTCTGCAACAACAGCTGGATGCAGCCACTTCTCTTCTTTGCCCATTTTGGCACTAGCACATTTTTGCTTCTGTATATATACTTTGAGCAATTATGTGTAGTGCCAATATAGGACAAGACAGACTTCCATCGCCCATTCTGTAACCGTGGAGTGTAATGTTCTCTGTGTCAGTTCATGTTTTGGTGACGTGATTGACCGCTAAATTCACCTCACTGTCCTCGCTCTTCAATGCCTGTGGATGTGAAACTAGATTTTTGGAACACATGCTATCTGGACAAGATAACCAGAGATTTATTAAGATTTCACTTCCTTTTCTCCTTGTTCCTGTCCCTGTTTATTAAACTCTTGCTAAGCAATTCAGATTGAGGCCACCTAGTATTTGCTGCTTCCTTGTATCAATCTGAATCACTCTACCTCCCGAGGATCCACTTCGGGTTTGAAGCGGCCCAGCGGCTTTCTGGTGGTGTTTGGCAATGGTAGAACTCACACTGGTGAGGTAGATGGATCCGGTGGTTCTAGACTTGCCAACTACTACTTGAGAGCGTCCACCAGCTGAAAACAGAAGCAGCGACGAAACCAGCCTTCCGGTACCAAGAGGAGAAACACCTTAAGGACGTGTAGGCAGAGAGTGAGTGAGTGGCTGATGGTGATGAAGGGTGGGGTGAGACTCTGTTCCTCCCCTGCACACCCCGGCCTCAGAACTCTAGTGACTCTCCAAAGGGCCGTCTGCATAGCATTCAGAATCTACCAGAGCTGGGTCAAATCCAAGCAGAAGACACGTTTCTATTAGCCTTCTTGAACTCACAAATAAGAGATGCATAAGGCAGAACATGGAGATACAGTATGTGGAAGGCAGTTCAATTTCAAGCTTTTAAAATGTGGATTTTGCTCAAAAACGACAAGATACTTGCCTCATATTTCCTAAATACTGCGTAAATCTGATATTTATGGTGTCTGTAAGATTTTGTTGAGATCAAAAAGATGTAGAGGGCGGTTAACTAAAATCAAGAAAGGAAATTAGGGTACATATGGCTATCATGCTCCTTCTTGATTGTGTTACCCTGTGGAAATTCAATAAATATATAAAAAAAATAAAGGAAATTAGACCTGGAATCCAAGTATTTATTAACACAACAGTTTACAATGCAGTCAATTCATACATGTCTTTTATTACATCCCAAATGTTTTTTTCCCATCACTGCCTCAGACAGTACTTCCACCTTATAACCCAAAACACCATGTCAGTTTTCAAGTTTTCAAGCAATCAGTCAATTCATCAACAGAACATGTCTCTCCAACTAGTTTGATTATTGAGTAATTCAATTGCCGAGCAAATGTGAGAACCATTTGAGCATTTGTTCCTAGTATCTGTTCTATAGAAGTAGTTATTCATATATCTTTGGGTTTTGGACCGTTGGCTGGACAAATAACCAATCTGACTCATCGCTTGATTTGAAAAAAGGTCCTTTATAATAAAGATAATATTATTTGCATTTAATGAAAGAAATCGATGGGTTTTACTAGTTTCCATGCGGATAATGTTATATGACAATGGTTTCTTCTGTTCAACGGCGGTCTGTTGCAGAGCCAGACGAGAGTGCAGCAGAAGGGTCTCGCTGTGTGACTTCACATATAGAGCTTCAGCCAGCCATCGAGGGGTTCCTCTCTTAGCTCCGTGGCATAATTGGCAAACCGTGCGGTGTCATCTTACCTTCTCTTTCAATGCAGCTCTTATCCCTCCTCCCCTCCAAAACGAGTAAGGGTGGAAAGCGAGGCAGTCTTTCTCCGAGGCCGGTTTGGTTTGCTCGAAAAGCTGCTATGTACTGAGCTCCATATATCTGGGTCAGGGTCTGCTAATGTAGGTGACAGGGGGATCTGGGGATTAAAACCTCTTTATCTGCCTGTGCATAAATCCTGCTTTATAGCCTACACTTGAGCTTTAGCTAATATGATTTGTATTGTTACCAGTTTGCCTGCAGGCTAGCTATATTTGTGGAAGTAGACATCAGACCAGTGAAGAGGCTCTTCTACCTTTGGCCTGTTTTACTGGAGTGGGTAAATGCTGAGCTGGTGCTGATAAACACCCTAAAAGAGCTGTTATTCACTGGACAACTGATAAACTGTGGTTGTGTCTCGTGTTACAGGAGGCACATATAACATGTATAGTGTGTACATGTGACCACACACTCTGAGTCTCAGAATGCCAGATTTGTTCCGATGTGCACCTGCTGACTTCTATCTCAAATCATGAACTGTTTTTATATCATACACTTCCTCTATCTGTGATGCAAATAAACTGTTTCAAAAGACCAATCCGTGTGTCAGACTCCCTTTAACGATCTTCTCTGCAGCAAAGTGCATTGTGGGATAACCCTTGTCAATGCTGGCCTTCTCCAGATGGGCTGAGCAGCTCAGGTTACACCGCATTTTTCAGTGGCCCTCTATCCTACAGCCCCCCTGGCCCCTTTCTCCATCACACACACACACACACACACACACACACACACTGGGTGGGTAGAGTCCGGCTCAGACAGTGCTTCATCTGTGTTCTAATGCAGGCTGCAGAGCATTAGTGAAATGAGATTATCAGCGTTCTTACGCAGTGTCTCGGCAGGAGGTGGGCATAGGTGTGAGATGGAAAGGTGAGGATGCCATTATTAGACCATCAGACTGCATTATGGAGGAGAGTGCTTCATCAGCAACATGTCTGCTGAAGCACAGGGAACAGCCTGCTATCGGCCAGAGTTCTGCTATCATTAGTGGTCTTTAGTTAGTTCTTTAGAATTTCCACTGATTATCTCTGGCCAGTGGGTCAGGCGTGGGCCAACAGAATGTGGGATTTTGTGAACGGTTATACAGGAACAGATATATAAGTATTTATCTCATTTCATTTTTCTTTTTAAGTATATGTATTATATGATATTATTTCTACAGAATGAGAAGGGGTTTGATTCCGTTCCCTTCCAACATTTCCACAAAAAAAACCTTTCTCCCAAAAATAAATACATGAAATAACACCCAAAAATAAACATATGAATGAAAAAGATAAATACATTACCACTCCTTGCAAAACAAACAAACAAACAAACAAACAAAGCCACCCCCCACATGTCTCATCAACCATTTCAATGATCCACTCCCTTTGAAGGAGGAGGGTTTTTTTAAATTGGGACCCAGCACTATGCTCAGGACGAGGAGTAGGAGATTATCTCTCGTTAGAGCAAGTGCGGCCTCGTGCTGCCAGCCGTTTCTACAAACGTGTGCATGTGGGAGTGTATGTGTGTGCATGTGGGAGTGTATGCGTGTGCATGTGTGCGGGGGTGTAGGGCCTGGGATGCACGTATTAAGAAACGATTAGTGGAGATTAAAGCCCTGCCCTAGAGTCTGCCTGCACGACTCCAGGCAACAAGAATGACCAATCCCCCCCCCTCACCCTGCAGAGACCCCTGTGGAGCCCGGCCACTGAAGCCCTGGCCTCAGGCTGTTCCCCGGCTGTGGATCAATAGACCTGCCTTCCCTTTGCCCGGTCATCTTCCATCACTAAACATATTACCCCCAGGATGGAGCGCCAGCACTCACACTGCGGCCTGCCTAGATTGGATGGTTTTAATAACATCCAATCAGGTTCACAGCGAGTCAGAGGGACGTGATGATTTGAAGAATGCCCTGCGGTGAGGAGCCCTGTGATGTAACAGGGACAACACGCAATGCAGACCGCCTCTGTCCTCTGAGGCCTCGATGTGGGGCTGAACATTTTTGACATCATCTATGACATTTTTCATGATATTTTCAACAGAATAAACTTTGACTCCTTTCAAAAATATTTCACCTACTAGCACAATGACCTTTTTCAGAACATTTCCTACATACTATATCATAAACTTTTTTCATATATTTAAAGACACTATACTATGAGTTTTAAAAAGCTTTTCGAGATACCATACTATAAGAGTTTTCACATTTGTTTTTAATTACATTTTCGACATCGTTTACTAAGACTTTAAATCTTTTTTTACTATACCACCACCTTTTTCATGGATAATTCTGCCATAGTATGCTATGACTTTTGTTCGATATATCATACAATGAGAATTTCTTTCATATTATTTTAAGGATACTGTACTTCTATTCCAATGTTTTTGACATACTGTACTATAACAACTGTTCAAAAAGTCGAAAAAAACACTCAAAACTATGCAGACTTCTCTCCTAATCATCACAAGGGGTCCAATCTCAACCTGTAAGGACCAAGAATAAAAAACAAATGGAATCTGTGTGAATGAAACCTGCTCCAGCATTAATCTGGAGGGAGAGCGGGATATTCACTGACGCCTGGTAGATTAAGGCCTGAACGCTTCTATCTCTGCTACTCTGCAACAGAAGGGCCTGGCTGGCAAATCCCAGGCTTTAAATCAGAGGAGGTTCAGGCAGCTTATGATGTAATCATGGCCCTGTCTGTCACGACAGGGGGGGTGGGGGCGCTGTAGAAAAGAGTGTGGAAGTTATTGGGATTTGTAGCAACTCTATCACCATGGGACAAAAAGCAGAGAAATATGACGAGGTGTGGAAGAGGAGGGCCGAGGTTGGGAGGCTGTGGTACAGTGGGATAGTGCGCCAATCTTCAGATCATTAGAGAGTAGGTTTGAGTCCCACTGCAGTCAGCATGTCGTTGTGACCTTGGGAAAGACACTTCACCCCAAACTGCAAGTGACATGTGAAGTAATGCAGAGTCATCGCTTTAAATCCAGTTTCAAATCTGCTAAACAAAATGCAATCTAAACACAGCAAACACTCCCCTAATAAAAAGGTGTATTGTATTATAGCTAGCAAAAATTGTTCGGTTGCGCATCAAGCAGAAAGTGACACAAGAAATGATTTGTTTCCTGGCAAATGTCAGCCCATTATTTGCTGTTTTAGCTCTGGTTTTGGTCTCCACCGGCTCCTAAAAAAACTTGTGAATCCATCTGGCTAGATACTATGTATTCCAACTTCATTTGGTGCCAGAAAAGTACCCTACAGTGTGTACACTCATCGTTTTCTTAAAAGCCCTACTTGAGGGTCATAGTTACAATAAGCTAACAGATTTACAGAGCTGCAGAATCAAACAGTCATTTGATTCCACGGTAACGTAAAAAACAACACATATTTAAGCAGCTCATGCCTGCATTGATCGTTTTGGATGCACACTAGTCATGAGAAACTGACTGAAGGGTGAACAGCAGCCTTTTTATTACACTTTATTTTTTAAATAGTGGTGAGACTGTGACACTGTTACAGCTGATTCAGATCGAGACGATTCCTGTGAAACTCATTTTTGTTGTTTCAAGTGTGAATAAGAAAATCCTTTTTCATATTTGCCATGCACACTTTAGCCAGAGTCAGTGTGAGCAGCTTCCTGTGATTCACAACGTGATGCAGACCACTAGAGTGATATACAAGTTCATGTTAAAAAAATAACAGACCGGGGGGGGGGGGGGGGGGCCCTGATATGGTCGATAAAATGGCTGCTTCAGGAAGTCAGCTGAGCAGTGCAGCAGTACAAAACACTGATGTAGGTCCTGAGTCTTCACAAACGTTTGCCTGTGCGTGGACTACAGTAAAACAGCACAAGACGGTATTTCGTCATAATATCTCAGTATCCAATGTGAGAAATGTCCATGCGCTCAGACGCTGATCCGACGAGTGGAAGAGGAATCGAGAATATGATTGAGGATTTGGGAAACAGGAGGAGTGATCTCTATGGCACTGAAGTGTAAATACCTCCTAAATCAAAACAGTCAAGTACGAAGACGACGTAAATGGAGAAGAGTGATAGTTACACACTGGGGGGGGGGGGGGGGGTTCAGTGGTGGCTTTGCTCCCAGGATTTTTGGTTCATCATTGTTTTAAGTAAAGGTTAATTGTGAAGAAATAAATACTAAATACTCAACATCACAGATCTAAAAAAAACAGAACAAAGAAGCTGAATGGGAGAAACATTACACCACAAACGCAATATCTTTACATCGTAAACTCTCACTTCCCCTGCAGATGTACATTTAAAAATATATTTGACATTGTACACAGCATCAAGCTGGAAACCAGTAGGGCTAGCGGATCGGCAAAGAATGCCATCCCGCCGTTCCCACTCTTTCCAGGTTCATCATTGTCACTGTTCCAGGGTCACAACCTCCACCGCCTGACCGTCGAGTGTCACGGTGTTATCTATGCGTGTGGTGACGGGTGCCATGGCGACTTGCACGGGCCGGTTGCCATGGGCCAGGCTGGTGACCACCGTCTGGTACATGCTGACCGGGATCTGGACTAGACCTGGGGAGAGCAAGCGCAGATGTTTGGGTTTAGTCACACAGCAGCAGCACTGTTAACCTGCATGGGGGATGGATGCGCGCCAAGCAGGGCTCAACATCTGTTTTATCCCTGCAGCTGTAACAAGGGATTAAATAACTAATCATTTTTTACTCAGACAGAACAATAAACGGCAGAATTCTGAAGATGGATTTTTAAATCAAGGTTTGTTTTTTGTTTACAAGCAGTAAAGAATCCTGATGAAAGGCTGACGCACGGCCTGATGAATCCATCACATTTCCGAGCTAAATTGACTACTGTTCTCTCCCAGTGACCTTTTAGGTAGTTATTCGTTTTGTATTTAACTAACCAGATAGCAAGTCGGGGTGACAGCTTGTCTAATGTGAAGATTTGCTCTTTTTTGCTATAACTATTAACCATTTTAGTCATTTATCAGTAAAAGTTGAATAGCATTCGCTTGTTCAGGATTGTCAAAGGTTAGGATTTTGCTGGGCTCTTCAAATGAGCAAACTTCACTAACTTTAAACCATTACAGACGGATCAAATCCTAAAGAAAGTGATGTCAGATTAATTAATAACCAAAACAATAATTGTGTTTTAATTGAATTTGAACAATAACTAGAGTCTGAGTCTCTGTGCAGGTAGCGGTCTTGGACCAGAGGCAGCCATGTTGCAGAGATGGCATTTCTGAACAATGGTCCGATTGAACGTTCTCAGCGAGCTTCCCCCAGGCCCAGCTGTGTGTGTGTGTGTGTGTGTGTTTCTGCCTGCGGGGATTACTGGTGTAATCACGTGGGTCCCTGCCCCACCCTGCAAGCTGTCACATTGTCACAGGAAGGCAGGAAGGTCAGTGTGAGGGATGGCAGAGGCTAATGCCCGCTCCATTTACTGTGAGCTGAGACACCAAACACACATGAACCCTTTCAATATCTACAGTCTAAGAGACTTTTAAAGCAGGTAAATATATTATCAGAGTGCAAGTCTTTTAGTGGTTCCTAGAGTTCACAAAACTAGATCAGGAGTGTTCAGCCACCAAGCAGTGTGTGTTGTAAATGTGTTCCTTATTAATAAAGCCTATAGTTAGAGCTGGTTTAAGACTACCCTTTGTTTGTCCTCCTACATGTTATAGTTTGTATTGTATTTTGACTGTCTCTTTGTGGTATTTGATCTAGTTTTATTTGTATTTTACTATCATGTCTTTGATAATGTTCTTGTAATTTAAATTATATATTTACACTCATCTATGTTCATTAATCTGTAAAGCCCGCTGAGACAGGTGTTTTGTAATATTGGGCTACATAAATACACTTTGATCTGATTATTTGCCATCCTTCAAGTCTCCCAAAATAAAATCAGACTCCTTTTGTTACGCTAGCTTTCGAATTATTGGCCCCTAATGTGGGCCCTTGCTAAGCCCACTCGCCGGTGATTGGTGACAGGTTTAGGATTTGCTGATGCAGGTGATTGTGCTGGCTGTGATTATGGAGGAGGGCTTAGGGGAGAGGGCATGGGGCCTGGCATGGTGACATACGGGGCAAGCACAGTTACTGAGTGAAGGGCCTCATCGGGCCACTCCAACATTGTTACTTGGACATTAAGGGTGGTGTGTGGTGTTTGGTGTGGCCGTGTGCATGTGTGTGTTTCTGCATGCCTGTGTGAGCGGAGGGAGGACACACAAGCCAATCAGCGCGTCTGGCTGCTGCACTTCAAACAGACCCTCCACTCCTGGGCAGCACTTCAGTGATTAGCTAAGGTCAATAGTGGGAGAAGGACTGGCTTTGGCAGCTCCATTAGCTGCTGAAGAGAGCCGAAGCAGCAAAATGACTCATGGTTAAGGGAGCAAGATGTCTGACAAAGGCTCAGAAAATACACTGAATACCTTGAATTTACAGCAGAGTATAAATGTTAAAATACACCGTTTATACGTGTGTACCTTGGCAAATATAACAACTTAAATGGAATGTAATGTAATTCAATATGTCAGCATTCTATAAGTGCAGTCTGTTGTGAATATTCTTGATGTTTTTTTATGTGAGTGGATCACATCAGTCCACTTCTGAAGTCTTTACACTGGCTTCCTGTCTGTGAAAGAATTGATTTTAAAATACTGCTGCTGGTTTTTAAAGCAATCAATGGTTTAGGCCCAAAATATATTTACGATCTCCTGCTAAATTATGAACCCTCCTGGAGTCTCAGGTCCTCTGGGACGGGTCAGCTTTCTGTCCCCAGAGTCAGAACTAAACATGGAGAAGCAGCATTGAGCTTTTATACCCCCACTATCTGGTACAAACTCCCAGAAGCCTGCAGGTCCGCTGCAACTAATACTACTTTTAAATCCAGACTGAAAACGTATCTTAGAGCTTCCTGTTTCATTAGCAGGAGATTAGCGTTACAAACTGAGGAGTGATGAATCATTTACAGATTTTCTTATTATTAAAATGAGAACGGAAATTACTATCAGCTTTTAAATCACACCATTGAAATGTAATTATAATGTTTATCAAGTCTTATTCACGCAGAGTTTTCCTTGTTTTGTTGTAAAATATGCTACTGACACTTCCAGCCTGCCTTCAGTGATGGACATCAGATTAGCAGCATGTCTCCTGATGTTAATCATTGATCAGCAGTAGCTTTACGCGCCCCAGGGTATTGATGAACATAAAAAATGCTGTTAATGCTATCCAAGAGGATGTGAGGACATCATTACAGACTGGTCCAATCCTAGCAGAAATGCATCAACACAGCGGAGGATGCCTGTGAGGAAGCTAACAATGGGCTCCTGCATCTAACACATTATTAAAAGAAGGGAAGACACACTCACAAAATAACCACCCCACCATCTGTCACATCAGCACATGGTAGATTAAAGTGCAGGAGCTCAGAGGCTGCACTGCTACTGCAGGGAGATTAGAGAGGCTAATTAGACATGCCATTGGCTTGGGACACACACACACACACGTACCAATTAGTAAAAATGTGAAGATTTATGGCATGTATTTTACTCTTTGCTTAAGATCCCACAATAACATGTGTCACCTGTGTGTGAAGACGCAAAAAGAAAGAGGATTCATAATTTACTGAGCACTAAAAAAGAGAAATATTCTACTAACATTTAAATAGTGTGGATTAAAGAGAGGGTTAGGATTTAGCTGATCCTTCTATTAACAGGTAGTATGTGTGACAGTAGTGATTTTTATATAGCGTGTTTCCTGGTGCTCAAAGACGATTGGGGATGTAAATACCAAACTCCACCAGTGTCCCTTCATCTATCATCGGTGCTATAGACATTAACAAAATATACTTTATATGATAACTATATAGTTTCTGTAATTTAAGAGGCATTTTGCGTGTTGATGCTACAGTTAACAATGAACATGTCTTATACCTGTGGCATCTTGGACCCCTGCCAGGGCCCCAACAGCAGCTGCTGTCTCTGCCAGGACAATCTGCCCCCCGCCCTGTAGAGTGGCCTCTGCCAACGTCGCTACAGCATGGGCTGCTGCCTCACTGCAACACACACATCAGATACACCATGTAGAAACACAAGCCTCTCCTTACCGTGGATACAGTTTAGAATTCACACACACACACACACACACACACACACACACACACACACACACACACACACACACACACACACACACACACACACACACACACACACACACACACACACACACACACACACACGTTCTGTAGCGGTCAGATACAATCACCGGTACAAAGCAAAGTACACACACAGTCTGCTCGCACAGGGTTATTACAGAGATGTGGGGTGAAAAGGTAGGAGTGTATGAGCTGTAAGAGGCTTTTCTAGTCTGGCCTTATGGAGAATCTCCAAAAAGGGCCAGGTGCCACGGGTCTAACAAAGCAGTTTTATTAACCAGATCTACCCAGTGGATTTACCAGCAGCCTATTGGAAGTGTTCACAGCTTGGTCTATAATCACATCTGAGTTAGAGCTAAGATAAGACGGGAGGAGGAGGAGCCGAGCAGAGACAGTACGCATTAATGATGCACTACACTGTTGGAAGCAGGCGATGGCTTGGTGAGAGTATGGCGGTGGAGTCAGACTGTAGAGTTTTTATACAGCCTTAAATACATATTTTTTTTAGTGGTAAATATGTCTATAGCTTGCTGTTCAACAAATCACAGAAATGCAGTTAAAAGAGTCAAAGCTTGCCATTGAGCAGCTTTACGTGGTAGGTTGATAATAATAATGGATTGTTCCTGTGAGGTTGAACCAGGAGGCTCTGTTGAGCGGAGGGGGCAGGAAGGACTGTATTTAAGGAGCAGGTCAGGGAGTTGGGAGGAGGCCTGGTTTGTGAGTGAGGAGGGGGATTTTGAAATTGTTGCGTTAAGGGATGGGGAGCCAGTGGAGTTCCTGCAGGAGAGGGGTGATAGATGTTTAGCTGTTGGTGCATTTTGGAACTCAAGATGCTGCAAATTTTGGTCACACAGCAAACACAGTGGGAGAGAGAGGCTGTGAACTCCCTCTGGAGCAGGAAAGCAGAGACAAAATGTTCCAGAGTTGCTCAGCACAGGTAAACAGGAGAGGGGTGGGGGTGGACTCAGGTGGATGCAGGTAACAAGCCCCACTGGGACATACCCTTACACATTACTGCCCTGACACCGCTGAGGGGGAAAACCAGCTTACACGTTTGAATCAATGTGGAAGATCATGAAGATAGAAGAAGGGGGAGAAGCTACAGATGTCAGCCGCAGCCAAAGACCCCCAACTTATTGTAAAGGTCGGCACACTCCCAACCTGCTCTGCGATCAGATACTGCAGATGCTTGGCCCTCACTGGGACTTGATTTAAGATCCTGGTGGAAATCCCATCTGGATACAATTGGGTTGCTGATTTCCCTCAAGAAAACTCTACGCCAACAACAACACCCCCCCCGTCCCCAGTACAGCTTATATTGCTGGAGTGGATGCATTTTGGAAATGTGTCACTGATAACAGGACACAATCTATAGGTGCTATAGGGTAGTATACCTTCTATTTCATGGAATAAAACACACGTTTTAAATACAATTATTTCAGACTGCACCTTCTCCGTAAAGAACATTCTCTTCAGTCGTTAGCACATGTAAAAGTGTTGAGACAAGAAGCAGTTAATGAATGAATGTTCTGATAGCCTTAATAATTCAACAGGGTTATTAATTAGAAGCTGAACTGAAAGGATGGGAGGTTGTTCATCTCCAGGGGCCCAGGTGACCGGCCCTGATAGAACTGCACTGTTCGCTCTGCTGGCTCCACCAGCACCACCAGCACCACTACCCGGGAACCCTCAACGATTGTGTCAGGGAAAGATGATCACCAAATAAAGTTCGGACAGTTCTAGCTAGCACTCTGCTTTACTATCGCCAACAATCCCACCTCTCAACTAGTTTAAAAGTGAGGATTTGTAGACAAGGACATGAGCATTTCCAATCTTTTATACTTAAATAACCCCCATGTAATTATGGTTCTCTGGTTTATATATGTCTTATTACTCTAAAAGCCTCGTTCCCATTTGTTTTGTAAAATTGACCTATTCTCACCCCACCCTCCCTCACCTGTTGAGAGCCATTGTGACGGTGGCTCCGGACTGCATTTCGTGGCTGGCGGCGACGGCGGCTTCTGCCAGAGATGCGACTGCCTGCGTTGCCTCCGAGGACTGAGTGGTCTGAATTGTCATTTCACCACCCTGGAGGGTGGCCCAGTTCTGCTCCACCTGGAAAGGAACAATATATAAAAAGAACACAAAACAAATAAGTATCTAGAGAGAAGGAAAACTTAACGTGAAAACGACTAATGGTTATGGGTTGTTGCTCCTCTGGCTTGGGTTGGATGTTGTGGTGCTGAACGGACAGCTCCCATTAATCACTCTTGTTGTATTCGCTTTACATTTGTGTTTCTTTGACTCATGCACAAGACTTCAATTTATGAGTTTTAGAAAATAGGGGTGGTTGATTTGAAAACACAGTGTGTGTAGTGAATGATCCGAATGTGTGTTATATTGCTGTACAGAACCAGTGACTGAACATGCGATGTATACTAGTGGTTGCTACCTCTCCGTCAGTCACTGTGGCGTAGTTGACCTGCGCCACCGTCACGCCGGGCAGCTCAGAGGCATCTGCCAGGGTGGCAACTGTGTGTCCCGTGCCAACCTGAGGAAAAGCGGGGCATAGTGCACACAAAAACATTAGTTACTTAATGTAAAACGTATGAAGACAATTAAGACCAAAAGAGGAAGTCAAATGTACCTGGATGAGCGAGACTGTCCCGTCGGGGTTGTTGACGGTCTGTACCACGGTTTGTGAAGGCACCAGGTGAGCGATACTCTGCGCGTTGGTCAGGTGGTGGTGGTGCTGGGTGGTGGTTGTCGTCGTGATTACATGATCTTCAAAAGCGTACAACAGATCCTCCCGGCCGTGCTGCTTGTAGCAGTTCTTAACAATGGTCCGCAACGCCTGCGTCCAAGACACCTTGGGGAATGCGTGATAATATTAGCCTACAGACACTCAGTGCCACATTACAGATTGCAGTTTGCAAGGCAAGGATTTAGAGAACTGCACCTAGAGATACCATGTGTGACTGACATTACAAATATGTGTATTTAATTGGAAGTTGGTGTACTTCAATGTTCAAAAATCCTGTTGCATCCTGTCTTGGAAGATGCTGGTTACCTTTATGAACCAAATGCAATTTAAAGGAAAGGGCAAGGGATTGCTGTACTTCCCTGCTACGATTGATAATGTATGACATCATGACTCCAGTATTTCTCTCACCCTCTGTTTCTGCTCCTCGGTGCGGACGTCACTGCGGACGTTGGCCCATGGGATGTCCTCAGGCCACCATATCGGCTTGCAGCTCTCCTTCCCCCAGCCAGGCTTGCCCCGGCCCGTCGAGTACTTCAGCATCTCAGGGATGAACGCTCGCAGCTGGGCCTGAGGCAGAAGACAGAGGCACAGAGAAATGAGACGACACAGAGGACAGAACTCCAAAGTGGAAAGCCGCAGTGTCTCTCCCAGGCTTCACACGCCCTTGAGCAGACAGCAGGAGGCGAGTATCGATCGGGGACCTGCTGCTGAGGTGGTCAAGGCCTGCAAATAGAAACAGGCTTTCTAAAAGGAGAACAATGCGATCGTGTTTGTTCACAGACCAATCTATGGCTCTGGCTCCAGCCTGGTGTGAGAGACAGACACTGAGGGAGCATCGGGGGTGATCCTGCAGCAGTCAACTTGTCCTAGCACAGGCTCAGTGCAAGGACAAGCTGCTCAATATCTGTCAAAAAATCAATGTCATACAAAAACATTAGATTTATTTGGATCCCTTATACTACTTTATGGACCGGAGTAGAGACTCAAGCTATTATTTTTGCACAATCCAATATATTTGAGTGACAAGCAGGTGGCTAGAACTAGTTGCTTTCTGTTGGATTTAAAAGTGAAGATTATTGGATTATTTGCCAATATTTGATGGTTTAAAACCTCCTATAAAGATGTCAGCCACTATATATTGTGTCTGACATGAACACATATCAATAATCTAACCATACAGCTAATGTTTTTGAGTCATATCTACTCTTCCTGTTCAGGCTGCTCTGTCAGCAACACTGCACGAGAGGCTCCAGAAGACTGCCATGTGTCCTAAAACAGGGAGAATCAGATTTGTTTGCTATTGATCACCCAGCAGACACTTCATGTGTGGCAGAGAGCACCATTTCCAGAACCAGCCTCACACTCCCCGGCAGGCTGGGTGGAGTTTAGTGTCCTGAGTGTCCTGGTAATATGCAAGCATCACCAGGGGATTATATTGCACAATGAGGCACTGCAGCGTCTGCCTGCCTGACATCACGGGCTAAATTTGGTTACCCAGAGCAATAAATCCGTCCCTCCTCTCCTCCCTCAGACCACCAATTCTAACTGATAATCACAAACCCATTTATAAAAAGGGAGTAATGACAACACGGAGCTTGATAGAAAACGGATGGTCAATACTTAAGCAAGCCAGCTTTAGAATAAAACAGACCGCATCCTACAGGGGCTTTACTTCCATCGGCACTTCACACCTGACAGAACAACTTGGATTAACCCCAGAAGGGCGGATTTAGTGGCAAAAAGATGCTTGCATTTCCACCTGTGGCTTATCCGTGTGTGGATGTATGTGATGCATGCGTGCCGGGCCAGATGGCCTAATTACAGTGGCTAGTGAGTTAAGTGGCATGTTATGCTCGCACCCACCTCCCCACCCCACCCCCAATGCTAATCCTCCGAGCAATTGTCCAATCAGCATTTAGGAAGGAGCCTATGTCGCCGGGTCCCTGTCCCTAACGAGGCTGGGGGGTAATTATGGGCTCAGACTAGACCCGGGATCACCTGCTAGATGCTTCAGATATGGGATGGGCCTTACATCGCTAGACCTCACTTGGGATTTCATCAGCTTTGTAAAACCTACTTCAGAAGTGTGCATAGAAAAATAAACCCGTCTATTATGGAACAGGGGTTTGAATTTTAAAACTTGCTATTTCCAAGGTTGATTCGGACGGAACAACATCCTGTCACCTCACCTTTCCACCTGAGTGAGGCAACAGGTTACTCATGATAATCTCATCCTACAACTTCCAGAAAAACAAGCACCAACTAACTCACGCCCTCTGAGGACACATCCGCCCCTCTGATTGGGTACTGTACCCCCCCAGAGTTGAGGGCCGTCTCTGAGGCCACTGTCATGCTTGTTGCTCTGACGGTGATCCAGATAATGCGTCAGCAGCACTGGGACGGCGGAGTAAACAAGCCAGGTTCCCCCGGGTGCAGAGTATGGTGCAAATGTTGCAGAGAAAGGCCTCTAAGTGCAGTCTGCTCTGCACCCCCCTCCCCTCACTGCTCACTAGTACCGCAGCCTGTCTAGCAAAGGGAGGAGGCTTGGCTTGTCTTCAGATGTGGAGAGTAGCAACGCATCAAGAATACAGTCTGACTGAATTATATTCCTGTGACCATACAGATACACTAACGTATTTAAAAAGGTGCTGAGGAAGTGCGATGATGGACTTCCAAAATCATCTGAAGCTCGGTGACTGACCTTGATACATATGCAGTACCTGGCTAAACTTCAGACATAAAACACAACGTGAGAATCTGATTTGTTGCCAAACGGTGCCCTCTGCTGGGACCGCCACATTGTGTTTGAGCCTCAGACATCAGAGGGGAACTTTGTTTGAAAACTGGGCCTTATTATTTCAGACCAGAATAGATAAGATATACGATGCTTAACTTCCTCTTAAATGTTTTTAAATGCTTTGTCTTCTTCTTTTGAGGTGAACTGTACATTCTTTTGATGATTTGAAACACTATCATGGTGTTTGTGTGATGCATTTTCCATGGCCTCTCTGTGGCCATATCGTGGTTATGTTTGAATACCTCATTTCTATTTTTTGTGTTGTGATTATAGGAGTCTCCTGACTTTATTTTTGTCATTTACTTTTTCTTACCGTCTTGCAGTTTGTACTATATAGATACCTTAAAACGAGATGGTTCATCACAAGGTGTTTATCCTAAATAAATACATTTCAGTTTAAGCACAGATAGTATTGAGCCTGACCTGGGTCATCTTGTCCACAGAGACGGGGATGCCATCGATAGTGAGGGGGGGCAGCTCTGAGGCCAGATCTCCACCAGGGGGGGCGTGTTCAGCCAGAGCGTTCTCCAGATCCTCCAACATCATGCCCTTATACTTCCTCACCTGGAGGATAAAGCCACAGTGGATCAGTTCATTATTAGTAGTGGATAAATCATCAGAAAATGACTGGCTGATGCATCTTACAGAACAGAAATAATAACACTCACCACATTCTCCAGAGGAGCAGCTCCAAATACCTTGAACACAGGGTTGGGTTTGGAGGGAGAGATACACAGCACTATGGCCTGCTGGCCCACTCTGGTGGTGTACTCATCCAGAGTGGCTCGGAGTTTCCTGTACACACACACACACACACACACACACACACACACACACACACACACACACACACACACACACACACACACACACACACACACACACACACACACACACACACACACACACACACACACACACACAGTTCAGAAAAAAATCCATGAAGTACAACAGGAACTCTGGACGCTGATCTCAGGGGCTGAAAGTACTTAAGATAAGATTTACATTATTGATCCCAATTTAGGAATTCCCAGCAGCATGTTAAAGCAAGACAGTGCACACAATTCCAAAATAAGGGAGTAGAAAAAAAACCCATAAAATATAAACATTTCAGAAAAGGAAAGAAAACCGAACTGAAAAGTTAAATATATACATGTTGACAGTGAAAGATACAAATCTGTAGACTATCTCTCACATAAAGAAAATAAAAGGCCAAATTACAGCCAACTAAATGTAGGAGTAGGAAATAACTCTGTTATTGGAACTGTTGATGGAGAATACAGAGTAGAGGTACTAAGAAATGTTTCTTGGTGTTTAAGGCTCACCTGAGCAGACGGGTCTGCTGCCTCTTGCGGATGGAGGGGTTGGATTCAAAGATATGAGGCCTCTTTCTTTTCTTCCCAGTTGCCACGGCAGCAGCAGCCGCCATGCCTACTGGCCCTGAGAGAGAAAGAGAAAGTTTGACTGTATGTAAAAATAAAGGCTGGAAATCAGAAGGAACTAAAATCTGTAGAGTCACTTTGAATTCAGTTTTTTACACTCTCGAGCTGTTTGCGAGCTGGAACGTACACGTTAAAATCATCTTCTTTTTTGTCTTTACTCATTTCAATTGCTGTTTTTTTTCAAAAGAAGGCTAGATGTTAAATTGAGTTAAGTTGCAATGGTGGCTCACTGACATCATTTGGGCCATTAAAAGCTTAAAAGGGAAAAGAAGAGAAGGCATTATCAGGAGCCATATATCGGCACTGCCTTACAAAACAGCGCACTGGCACCACCTGCTGTTCACTTAAAGGCATTACACTGAATTCAGGAGCTATGAATGTGTTACTTGGATAAGGAAAATGTATCCAACATGCAAGGTTAAAACATCTTGTTGTCGGTCAGACTCTTGTTGGAAAGCTTTGATGGATGTTTCTTATCAAGTAAATCCCACTCCCTCTAATTTGGAATCACCAGACACTCGGCTACTCTCTAAAGCCCAGTATAGACGTACCTGCTGCAGCCAGGTGAGCGGTGATCTCATCAGTGCCAGCCGAATTCAGGATGTCCGTGTCGTCATAAGGATCATCATCTGGTGAGGACGTTGAGTCTTCGTCAGCGCTCATCATGGACGCTTCGGTGAATGTGGCCACATGTACCTATACATGATGATCCAAGAAGAATAGGTTAGATTGACCTTTAGAATAAAGGCACTTCCTGATTTACACTAACTATTCTGCTGATAAATGCACCAGCTGCAAAAAAAATCCACCTAAAAGGTAGAGATAAATAACCTGAACCTGCTGGATCTGTTGACTGACGGCACCAGCCTCGATGGTGGTCATGTGTTCTGTCTGGTGAACGACGTGTTCGTCCATTATGGGCCACCTGGTCTACACAGCTGTATCCACGGTACAATGACTAAGGAGAGAAAGAGGAAAAGCAGCATAAGATGAAGAAAAGTAACCCCTACCGTATAAGAGTAATTTCCCTATTCATTAATAGCACAGAAATTGTATAGGAGTAATTCCTGCTGTATTGACGTTTTAAAAAGTTTAGCTGACGCATAATGCAAAAAATGATTACATGTAGTAACAGCTTTCCTCAAATATATTTATATTGCTACCATATTGCAATATAAGCTTAAAATCCTACGACATAACTCAATTATTCTTATCACAACAAATGAATGGCTAATGACCGCAGGAGGGGCAGGGCGTCACACCTATTCTTTGATTGAAATCAAAGGTTATACAAATGAATCCCACCTATTGCATGGTACTTTAATATTACAAGATACTGCATATATTGATACATAAATGCATCATAAATGCAAGTTCATGATATAAACTTGAGCAATTTAATGCATATTAAATGTATGTTGACAGTCTGTTCTGTTACATTATACCTCTCGCCACCTAAACAGTTTCTTCCCCTCTGCTACCGGCCTCATTAACAAGGCCCGGGACCCCCACTGTCACTCACCCTCAGCCAAATCATAGACCCTATGCATCACATTTATGCACACGATGTAACATCATTTGTACCTTTTAAGTGGTGTACTTTTTTCATCAGTGTTTTAATTTTTGATGTACGTTTATGTATGCACCATAAACACCAGGAGGAATTCCTCATATGTGTTAACCTACTTGGCAATAAACCTGTTTTGAAAGTGCACTCTCCTTATCAACAGTGTGAAGATATGCCTGTGGGAAACTGACTGCACCACTGCTGCTGTGCCACTAGAGGGCTTCATACTGCATCAAGCTTAACATCACTGTGATAAATGTATGAAAATGACGTCTTATCATTTATTAATATGCATGTATTTATATTTAACAAGGGTTAATAAGAGCAGAATGGACATTAAACATATGGTAAACATTTATAGATAATACTTAACACTCTTAGACATATACAGAATTCAAATTCAAAGGGAATAACTGATTGTTTATTGAATATAAATTCAAGAAAGTCTAATACAGTCAGAATACGCTGAAGTGCATCTGTGTGCGGAATGGAAAAACTGTATGTCTGCCAATATAAGGCTAAACAACACTCCTACAACAGGGTTTCACTAAATGTTTAGATTCAATAGAGTCTTCACACTGTAGGAAATGTATGACTAAATCCATACATGGTCAATGTTGACAGGCCTTTTGAGAAATGATCCCGGGGTAGCCTGTAGAATTAATTCAAAGTGGGAAACTGATATAAAAGGTATATGATATGTATTTAAACAGCTCTGTACAATACACAATTGTTTTCTCTAGAGTATTCTTTGACAGGAAAGTTGTTACCCACAAATACAAAATAAGAAAGCATAAGGAGGGAAAAGCTGCCATTTACAGCAACCAGACAGGTTTATAGGTATGCAATATCATCAACATGGACTGAAGACTGTTTGAATCAATGGGATGATGCACGACTCGACAATAACATTGGTGTTAAACCATATCTAAGACCGGTCAAAAAGAAAAATACCAATCACATAGTAACTACACATGACTACCTGTATTAAATAGGCATTGTAATTGATCATGCGTTATCAATTACCAAGTCAGCTTTAATGTTAGCCGACTTGGTTCACATCGATAGCTAAACAGAGCTAAGCTAGCAGTGTCCTACATTTGGCTAATAGGCTAGCTAGCTAACCATTTGGCGGTGTAGCTTCGGTCATCTGAATGGACATTAGCAACAATCGTTAACATGGGCAATCTCCCGATGTTCGCACACTGATCACGGATGAATTGAGTTTGCAATGAAAACTACCAGTTAAACATTGGTAATGCAGCAGCCGCTAGCAGTAAACCCGCGCAATATGAAACAAAACACAGCGCTAAGCAGGCCCAGCGGCCTACATCTCTATTCTACTCTTTCTCTGCTTCTTGCCGATACGCGCCTACAAAATGATTCCGCACAAAAGCCAAATCTGTCTCATAAATCTGCTCCAGTCAACATCTAAACAATCTTCATCTTTCGCCCCAACGCTGCCGGGTTGATGGTGCGGCTGCGCCGGGGCAGAAATAGATGGAGATTGCGCGGTAGGGCACTAACCTCAGAGCGGCTGCGCTAGTTCGGGCCTGCGCTGTACAGATGGTACGGAGCTGTAATGGACGCCCGAGAGGAGTCAGCAGCAAACAGCACACAGCGCTGCACTGGTGGTGCCTTCAGGTGCCCTCCTGTGCTGCTATTTTATACAGTCACAATGCATACAATCAGACGTGCATTTCGGAGCGCTTTTAGCCAAAAATAAAGAGATAAAGCAGCTTTTTTTATGAAGTTCTTGTTCATGCATTTCATTTTTTGAAAATAACACATTTTGCTGATGGACATATGACTACTTAAGACCAGAATTGCTATCGGAAATACAAACCGTGTTTTCATGACCTTATTTTGTTAACAAAAACTTGCAAATCTCTAGAGAAAGTATAAAACCATTATGTTGTATATGAAGTCGTTGCAAATTCAGTATCCTATTTCATCAGGAAATTATTGTGTTGTCTTTAATACATCCCAAACACCAATTTTAGACATATTTTACATAATGCTTTACAACTTAAAATGGAAAATTGTACACGAGGCTGTAATAAATCACATTAACGATTAACGATGTTGCCTTGCTATAAAATCCATATCGGGCATCTTTGCAACATTGATTGTAGTTAATATATACGATAGATCCTGAACGCCACACAAAACCTGTCAAACCACGCCCCTTTCTGCCAGCGCTGCACTCAACCATGGATGTGAGCTCAACTGACGCACCGTGTGAGGTAGCCTACAGTTTTCATCGTTTAAGAATAAGAACACAAAAACAAACAGTTGACGCTGTCATGTAGCGTTAGTGCACACATGTTCATCTTGGAAATAGTCAATGCCAATACAAAACAAATGTGGCTCAACCAAAACTTTCTAAATAATTCCAATCAGCAACACCTGTGTCATCCAGGCACAGTGAGCTAATTACTACAAGAACGTGATGATTCCCCGTATACGTTTGTATTGTTATGTTTAAAAAACAGTATTCAAACAAACAATGTATACTAACACACATTTATTAAATATGTAGCACATTTTCACAATATCTTTATGGCATCTAGCTAGCATCTAACGGTTTTAGAGAGACAATATCCCATTACATTTCCACCGAACCTCAAATGGCAGAAATATATCCAACATTTTGATTCAACTCCTCTCTTAAACAGTTTGAACCAAAACCTAACATTAATTTCAAAAGGTAGATTTATTGCAGGCGGGGCTGTTGTGTCCAAAGGCACTAGTGTAGCCTAAGATAAAGCTACCAAATAAAGGAATCAGTGAGCAGAGTAGTTACTGAGTGTTACTTAAGTAGAAGTACAAAAGTATTAGCAGAAAAATATACTTATACCACATCCAAAAGTAGTCATTATTCTTAATGGACATTTTCCAAATAATATATATTATATCCCTGGTTTAAAATTAGCGATGTATTTGTGTCTATGATTTAAAGTTTGCATCTGGCAAGAATGAGATAACGTTAATCTTTGTTTACAGGCAGGTATCTCCAACCATTCTACATCATAGTGTATTAGTTGATTTTACTTTTTGTATTAATAATATGAACCTGTAAATAGTGAAAATAGCAACTGTTGTCAAATAGTTATTGTAGTGAGTAAAAAGTGCTATATTTGCTACCAAAATGTTGTAGGGTAAAAGTCTAAAATAGTATAAAATGGAAATAATCATGTAAAGTCTATGTACATCAAAAATCAGTGAGTGTTTATTTACCTTTATTTAACCAGGATAGGTCTCATTGAGATTAAAAATCTCTTTTTCAAAATAGTCCTGGAGTATATGATAGTACTCCTACAAAAACATGACAACTGACCAGACTCTGCCTGTGCTCCCTTCTCTTCTAGCTTACCCTGCTCCATCCAAATAGGTTCCTACAAGTGACAGGGATGTCTAAGAAATCCAGAACTTAAAATCTCAATATCATTACCAGTTAACTGTGACTGTGTCCTGTTTATATAACATTCAAACAAAACATGTCTCTGTTTCAGGAGTCATGAAGGAATTACATTTAATCCTGACATATTTGGTCATACTTTTATTCATGTAGGTTAATTCCATAAGTTTAAAGCATACTGACTACCTTAGTTGTAAAACCTCTCTCCCTTTGTAATCCAAATAGGTACACGGGCCATATGATATGGACAACTTGCCGTGATGCTCTAAGGTCCATGCTGAGAGGACTTCGAAAGGTAAGTTTCTCTATGTATTGTAGGCCGTCTTTGGTGTAAGTAAACCTTCTAAAAGTGAACGCTCCGATGGCACATCACAGACAGCAGCCTTAACCTAAAGAACACCTCAAGGGGGCAGCGCTGCATTACAAATCACACTTGGAACTCAGCCTCTCAGGTTTGTAGTAACGGGAGATGGTGGTGAGGCATCGTTGATGCAGCTCTCTGCAGGTGCCCTGGCGTGCATTCAAAATGATGGATGCTTTACATTAGTGTGTGGTGACAGCAGCTTATGTTTGTGTCTCACTAAATGTCAGCCAGTATCATATTCAAAAATCTGGCAAGAGAGCCGCGAAGTGTGGCTCCACATATTACATCTTTGGTACTATGGAACTGACCTTCACACTACACTACTTCACTGTGATGCCTTCAGCATCTGCATACAGGATGTCATAATATTAGTCCAGTATCAGTCTCTCCTAATGATACATGGCGGTCAAACTACGGTAGGAGGGTATACTTTAACTGTTGCTTACAGAGTCGTGGTGAGAGTTTACAATGGTTCTGTTTAGTTTTCCTTTGAAAAGACCAGATCTTTATCATGTTTTCTTACGTTAGTGACCATTTAACGATTAAAATTGTCGGTAACTACATTGCATTCTGGTTTGTATATTATATTAGCAAAGTTATAGGTACTTAGAAGGCACTGATAATGCATATGTTTATTCATTTCTCAAGGGCACCTCAGTGTTCACTGTTTCTGTAGGTGATTGTGTGACGTAGATGGAGTGAAAAGCGGGAGGACTGTTAATGAAACACGGTCCTATTATTTGGTCGTATTCTGCCTCCTCCTTCGTGGGCTGTGGTTAGCTATAGATAAGACTTTATAGCCTTAGGGGTCTGGAATCAATAATGGATGTAATTGGTGAGGTGGAAGTGAGGATAATTGAAGGTAATTGTGTGGTCTGTCACAAGCCTGGGAGAGAGGTCAGGACAAGAGTAGTTGTAGAAGAAGAGAAGTAGAAGGTGGCGAGGAAAGAAATGTATTATCAAGTCCTCTAACTACTGTATATACCAGGGAACCAACCTCAGAAAAACACTCCATTAAAGTATTCGTCTTCCCTTCAAACTAAATAATGTATTATTGTTGCTAAAATTAAGGTCTAGTGTTGTGTATAATTAGGAAGAAGTTTAAAATGTAATTAGTGATGGATAGATAGTATATGTTTGACTTTTTCTGTCTCATTATACGGCAGCATAGACCAGCTGGGTTGTTAAACATGAACATTTTGTGTAATGTTTACAGATGTCTCATTACATGATTTCTGAAATAAAAGTTAAAACTTTACTTAAAAATAGTTGCTACCATTTGGAGCTGCAGGTGTTGCCTCGTACTACATTGATTTAAAGTTTGTAAATCCATCTTTTTCAAGTCTCTTGGGTTCCAAGGTAAACTCTAGTCAGTCCAATAGAACTCCTTGATATTTTTCTAATCCCCTTTATTTCAATTTAAAGCAGTTTATACATGCTTAAGGGCAGCTGAACAGTGGTACACATGAGTGAGTGTGCAGTTTTATGGGTTTGTTTCAGGCAGATAACATTGAAACAGGCAACTGTTTAAATCTCTAGCCACTAGGGTTCAACCACTCCAAGTCAAAATGTTAACAGTTCCTGGCACACTCAGCATTCCTGTGGTAATGCGTACCTGCCCTCTATCATTTCAGTCAAAGAACAGGAAGAACACTGATGGAATACATTGACTTCATTATCAAGTATCTTCTGTCCTCCAAGGTTGTTTGACTTTTCTACACTTTCATGATATGGTGCAGGTCAGCAGGGGGCACTGCAGCACCATGCATCGACCCAAACCCAAACTGCTGTACTAACTTTTCTGCTGCTCTGCAGAGTCATGCCCACTGAATCATACAACACATTCATTCATATTTACCCTGAGAACATTCAGAGATTACTTCCATTTCATATCTTGGAGCAAACAGAATCCTATATCTATGCTGTTATCATTCTCTGGATTATATTGATTTATTTGCTCACATTTTGATAGGTTGCTTTTAACTTACTTGCTGCTAAATCATAAACTAAAGTCTGCCGCACAAACTATAAAGTGTTGCAATTGTTACTTACTTTTTTTTTGCTAAACTATCAATGTCATTTCTTAAGAAATGCATTACATTTCACATTTATTTTTGCACTTTCACTTGTATTTAGTTACTTTATATTAGATTAGATTGGATTCAACTTTTGAGTACAAGTACTGAGACAACAAGACGCAGTCTAACCAAAAGTGCAAAAGAAGCAGTAAGTAAGTTAGTAAGTACATTTATTATTATTATTAATAATAATAATAATAATAATAATAATAATAATGACAATAATAATAATAATAATAATAATAATAATAATAATAATAATAATAATAATAATAATAATAATAATAATAATAATAATAATAATTAATATAATAATATGCCAGTCTGGATGTGTTTTTGTGTTTGTTTTTCGAGTCTTTTCCATTTTTCACAAATCCTACAAAGAAAACATATTACCATTTCTAAGAGAACACAAGAACATCGTGGGTGAGTGAAAGCAGTGGTTGCATTGACAAACTAAAGCGTGAGAAATTGCAGGTGAGAAGGTGTAATTGCATTGGTGCGACATCAGTCACCTGCTTTGATGTCGCAGCCAACGCTTTCCAGGTGATCTCACAACTTCACAGCCCTCCTGTCATTGGCTGGCTCAGAAGTCGCAGCTGCAGCATTCCTTCTAGTAGATCCACTCCCTTGAGGATTTGGGAAAGGATGTTGTCAGTGATGAATGCCTTCTGCAATTTAACTGAATATTAGAAAGGAAGTCCTCCTGTTATTTCGCTACACCGCAACATCGACCTGGAAGGGAATGTGAAGAGAGAGAGAGCTCATTTAAAGTCACTTATTGGTTCCATATTTTGTCTCTTGTTTCTGTGTTTACCTGGTGCGGGACACATGTTTATCTTCCTTCAGCTTCACTCCTACAGCCTGCTGTCCCCTCTCCCTCTATCTTTTGTTCTGATGTTTCATCTGTCCTTTCACTATTAGTGGTGTTTTTTGAGGAAAATTGTTCAAACGCAAGACTTTTTAAGGGAGTGAGTTTGCCACTGTATTCAAGTTTGGAAGAAAAGGAAGGTTTGTGTTTTCATTATAGATAATCAAGTCAAGGCTTTGCCTTTATTCTCCAAGTACAGCCTGTTGTCAAGAGTAACAGGAGTGTAGAGAGGATGATCATAAAGGGCAAGAAAAACAGGTTGAAGGGGAAAAAACAAGCCGAGATTGTGAAGAGAAGACAGTGTGAAACAACCATCAGTGTGCTGTCTCACTATCTGCTGTGTAGGTAATGAAACTGATTATAGACTCATTATTACAATATCAAGCTTTAAGCACATACTGTGGACATTGAGGGTGAGAGCCGTGGAAAGGAGAACAGAACAAAATGAAAAACATGAAGAAAGAGAGTTGAGTACTATGAAAGGGGAGATATTGTCATAAATCTGCACACTTTGACGTAAAAAGATGTGTCGCAGGTGTACTTTGATGCCTCTTCACACATGCTGATTGTTGTGACCGGGATAATTGGGCCCCTGTCGGCTTGTTTTGTGCCATGAATGCTCGTTTAACACCTGCCAAACAGGGGAGTATAGCCTCATAAAACCAGGCTGCTGTTCATTTTGCAAACTCAGTTTTTTTTACTGCGGGATTAAACATCTTCAGCAGAGTAGACATTGTGAGCTAGTGCTGATATGCTATAGATATAGCAAGGCACCTTGTAAAAGAAACAACTGGCTCTCCAGAGAGATGACATTGCAAGAACTGACAAAGGGAAGGTGCTGAGCTTCGTGCACGCCTGCAGGAAGTGACATGATTATCATGATGATGATGATGATGATATTCTGTTATTTTCCTATTATTGTTATAGTGCTTTGTATCTTTATCCATATTGTATTGCATTATCATAAAAAAAAGACTCCTGATCTTAATAATTATGTTTCCAACCAAACCAGTAATATTTTGTACTTGGTATTGCAATTTGGTAAGCCGAGGGGAATTACATTTCCCCAATAAATACCCAGCATGACATTCTATTAGTTACAAACTGTGCACTAACACTATGACCCTAAATCATTTCAAGTTGTACTATAAAACATGGTAATAGATGCACCTGTTTTAACCCATGCTTAAATGCTTGGAAGAAGTGCATATCTTCATGCCGCTGACTCACTCTGTCATACTTAATGGCACAGTGTTTTCTTGTGGATTTAATGAGCTTTATTTAGTTCTGACTGAATACTCTTTGAGTTGTGAGTGTTTGTTTTCCCCAATGCTAATTCAGTAACAGAGACTGCTGTTCTCATGCTGGGTGCTTGTAGAGCAGAACAGTGCCATAGAAAATCAAGATTACAGTGAAGTCATCTTCCATCTCACCAGATGTGATGCACTGCCTTTTAAATACCAGACTTACTTGACTGGCCCAGCTTTTGCCATCAAAGCCAGGCTATTTTTCAAATCTTTACACCACAACCATTATATCTCTGCCAAGATTCCCTGATGCTGATCCATTTGAAGCTGGAGAAAAACAGCTGACGGGAGGTGAAAAGTAACTCTGTTTTTATAGGCCAGCCACTTTCTGTGTGTGTGTGTGTGTGTGTGTGTGTGTGTGTGTGTGTGTGTGTGTGTGTGTTGTCCCTCTTTAATTGACCAGCTATGGCTACGTGTTTTGCCTCCTGAAAAAACCCCTATTGATCACATAGTTGGTGGAACCGTCCCAGCCGTCTGTAACACCTTTGAAGATCAGAGAAGGAGATGGAGGGGTCTGTCTGAGGGATAGGAAATTGAGGGAGGATAGACGACAATTCAGTGAGAGAAGGAAGCAAATGGGGGCGAGGGAAATATTACAGTCAGCGTGGGAAAAGACGATCAGGATGGTCTGTGGGTGTGTTCTGTCACTTTATGAAACCCAGTCCCTTATGAAAACGATTTATATTGTAGATGAAATGTGCTTATACAGCCATCCTGCTCCAGGAACCTTCTTTATTCAGTGTGCAGGATCAATAAATCAATAGCAGTATTAATTGCAATATATTTTCAATGATGAAAACAGCATGTAGAAAAGTGTCCCACAGTCTGCAGTTATTAAAATGTAAATGTACCCACATATCTTGAATGTCAAATTCAGCAACAGTTATATGGGTTTAAGTGGAGAGCATCAAATTGTTCTCATCTAAAATATATAATTACAGACCTATCTTGGTGTCAAGTCGTCTAAAGTAGGGCAGAGCTCCAACTTTTCATTAGTGAATAATCTGCAGATTATTTTCTATATTAATCGTTTAGGCCATAGAGAAATGTATGTTTTTCAAACGGAATATAACTACGGTTATACATAATATATAGAGATTATTTTTCTTTTTTTACAATAAATCAACTTCTCAGTATGTATCAGAGAAAAGAGAACAATGTTCATCTGTCCAAGTGGATTCTTTTAAATGTCCATTTGTCAGAAAAGCAGGACCTCTTTGATTGAAAACTTTGATTGCTCTAAATGCAAACT
Source organism: Eleginops maclovinus (assembly GCF_036324505.1). Taxonomy (NCBI): domain Eukaryota; kingdom Metazoa; phylum Chordata; class Actinopteri; order Perciformes; family Eleginopidae; genus Eleginops; species Eleginops maclovinus. The sequence goes on from NC_086365.1 coordinate 3,059,051, forward strand.
TAGGCCAATTTTCAAGGGAATAAACTTCGAAAAGTGTTGGTTAAAAGAATCCCATCAGTTTTTTTGTGGATACAAAGATGGAGGCATGCCGAGGTTCTCCTGCTCTCTAATATTATACACATTTTGACCTTTCTTCCTCCAGGACTCAGTTTTTTCGGGGTTGTGGTTTGGGGTCAGGCCATTAAACCTGGTTTAATAAGCTACTAAAGCCCCGCTACTGCCCACCCTCTGCCCCCCCTCAGGCCCATGCGAGGTCTGAAGGTCCAGAGTCAGCAAAGTCAGAGTCTGGTCCAGTCAGCAACCTTCAGACATGAAGACTGTCTCTGTAGCCCCTTTATCATCACCATGATACTTCCTGATATATTTTCTGCTCGATTGAGGGGCAGCCCTGTACTTGAAACAGGATTCTTTTGTTCGTGTTAATCCTTTGAAATTTCTTTTTCAAAAACTGGCCCTCTTAGCCGCTTTTTTTCATTAATATTTGTATAGCATTGGCCATTGATGCGTAGACAGGCAAGCATTTGAAGGACACATGGGCATGATGAATGTGAAAGAAGAAAAAAATAACTACTGGAACAAGCCTGTTGGACACCGACTGCAGGCATATAAACCCTGGCATTCATTCAATATAAAGTGTGTGAACAGGGGTTTCATGTTCTCTCTGCTGACAAAAGAGATTAGTTATTTTTCATACCTGTTCTTGAAAACACACTTGTGTTTGAATATGTAGAATATGTGCATCTAACCTCAGCTCCCTGTCTTCATGGAGCTATAACTTTCCCTTTGTAGATCCATATCGTTTGGCTTGATACTTGACTCATTCTCTTTTTACTTTAGTTTCATGCTTGGTTTCTGAGTAAAAATCCTTATATACCGTAAATGTTACTGTGACCTGGGTTCTGAAAGCACTTGATCAAAATTAGAAAAATACAGATGAACGGTTCATGTTTAGCACTGGAGTTTGCTTCTACAGCATCTTAGTCTTGCAAGTCAATGCATATTTAATGTGGACTTATTTTCAACTGAATAATTTAATGCATGGTCAACAGCAGGGTGAACCAGAATCTATCTGATGGGCAGAGAGAGCACAGGAGGTATTTTCAACGCAGGAAGTTTGAATAGACATGAAAATGCATATTGTAGCACTATTTGTATTACAGTTTGAAAAACTGTCATTTCATTTAAACATTTTTTTTTTGCCTTTAATCGGATAGGACAATGGAGAGGGACAGGAAAGTGGGAGAAAGAGTTGGGTTGGGATCCGGAAAGGACCACAGGTCGGGAATCGAACCCGGGTCGCCAGCGAATGGTGCAGGTGCCCCAGCCAGTTGCGCCACGGCTGGGGCCAAAACTGTCATTTCTAATTCTAACGTGTAGAGAGATTAGAAATGGGCAGTTATCTATGAACTCTAACTATTTTGTTCGATTGTGTGTGTCATGTTACACATTTTGTTCTAAAAACAGCACTAACTAATCAGATCACTTGAATTCTGATATCTGAGAAAACATTTTCTGTCACTATAAAGAGTTTTCTGATAAACTGGAGTTAGTTTGTGCTTGTTGAGACAAACTAATGATGACATTAAATCTTATAACCTTATATATCAACCTCAGAAGTTATTTTGGTGGTTGCTTATTTTCCGTACAAATCCAGTGAAAATAGACATTTTGCCAACAAATTCATTGCTCAACTTGCCCAAGGAAGCGTCAATTGTAAAACGTTGTTACAGCGTAATAGAAATCAATTGGAGTTTAATGGGTTCATGGTCTCGGCTCTCATTCATCTGAATTGTGTCTTTTGATTGACGCTGTATCATGAACTCCCAAGGTTCAGGTTCTTTCTAAAGGGGTGAAGGGAGAATAACACAGACAAACACATTTAATCCATCCATGTGAAGTAGGACTATGTGGGAGGGGAGTGGTGAATAGTTAGGGAAATATTTACACCTGAATCATACTGTTTTTATTAGGTTACAATATATCGCTACACATCCATCTTAATCTTGTGTTACACTGTGTCTAAATATCACAAGATCTATGAAAAGGAGAGTAGACCTGTTTAAAGCTCCACCCAGTTATTGCATTTAATGCCGGTTTGGTGCGATGCTTCACCTTATGGTAGTGTTAAGAATAAGCAGCTACAATGTACAAATAGTGTGGCCTGGTTTATTTTCTTTGCCACCCCCGCCCTTACCAGCTCACAGAAAGGCCTGTATTCATTTGTTTTATTGCGTTAGAGAGCATTATGTAAATATGTACATTGTTGCTCTCTGGAGGGAGAGTGCGCCAATGGGGCTGAATAGAGCATCCAAAGAGGGTAGTTTAACAGCCAGCCTTGAATGCCCAGTAGCATATGTCAGCTTGTCACACACACACACACGCACACACACACACACACACACACACACACACACACACACACACACACACACACACACACACACACACACACACACACACACACACACACACACACACACACTCACACACACAGGACATCAACATCATCATGCAGGGCAGTGAGGAGACCCATCTGCACCAGGGGTGGACCCGGGCATCGGGGGGCTCCGTCTCTTTCATTCACCATAGCTGGGTACCGAACTATGAACGCAGGGTTTGTGAATAGCCATTATTAATGAGGCCTCATTCGGTGCAAGCAGACACCCAGGGCTGCTGCTTAGTGGCGTGCCCTCATCCAACGTGAATAACAAAAGGCAGAGTGGGATCATTAGGCCCCCGGATGCCTGCGGGGTCCGCCACTTTAATCACGTTTGCGTAATGAATGCAGCTGCTGTGAATCACTGCTTATTCATAATGTCTCAGAAATGCAGTTGTAATGTGCTACTAATGTTGCTGCTGCACTGCCAGAGGTGGTGTGTGTTTGTGTGTATGTAATTGGAGGAATTAAGATGGTGTCGGGTTTTTTATTACTCGTGGACAGTGGCCATTGTGGTTTGGATATATTGTGACAATGTTATGACAGGGCCTAAGGTCATGTTAGATTGATCATCAGCGTGGGATTCCCTCATTCTGCCCTCATGAGTAACAGACATTAAAATTCACTAAGCATCTGTGATAGTAAAACGTTGGACAGGGCTTTGAGATGTTAGCATATGACTGCAGGCTCACAATAACATCTAACAGTTAAGTGACTTCTAGATATAACTCATTTCTACTACAAGTGTTTCACTTGAATGGCTCTTCACAATGTTGGGAGGAATTAGCAATGACTGATTGATGCCGACCTCAGGTCTTACATGTCAACAAACAAGGCTTTTTCAATGTTTAAGAAGAGAGTTGATTTTAGTTTTCTTGGGATGTTTGTGTCTACATCTATCCTTTATCAAAGAGCACCTCAAACAAAAGTATTGAGTCAAAGAAGCCCTCCTACCCAAACATCTTTGATTTCAAAAATGGTTATCCTCAGAGTGCTTTCTTAGACTCAACATTAAAGTCCCCATTCCTTAAGCCAAGAGGGCAAATGTGTATTTGAATTAAAAGTGTGATGAATTGTCCAGACTGAGTGTTTTCAGTTTTTACTGCAGTTTCTCTTGAGAATACCACCACCACACTTCATGTCAAATGCTGAGATTTGTCCTCTCATACGTAGTATTGATAACAGGGTTTGTTTGCTTTTATGTAACCTCCTTGAAGCCTATGTGGTTAGATGATAAGTGACCTTTTCCTATTTGTCTCCCTCAGAGGGGGCTGTGCTTGCTCCCAACATGTTCCCCAGCTGTTGGGCTTGCTAAAGCTCCACTGGAAAACAGCAGGTCACTCTCTCACCTTTTTGATGTTCCCACTCTGCCTATGTACTAGTCGAAGCGACAGCGGGCGTCTCTACATGCCAACAAGTCTAGAATATTCTCAATTCAAATGGCTAATGTTGTTATTAGGGTAGCCCTGTGTCGTGCACGGCCATGCATCTGTTTTCTTTTTGGCTGTCTGACGTGCCAAAGGGATTTAGAGCGACTGTGTCCTGCCCTTGAAACATGTACATTTGTTATTAGGCATTGTTGATCCGTTGCAGCAATTGTAAGTCTACTTTTTTTTGTAAGTGCCAATGCCTCTAGTTACCCACCTTTGCAATTTAGAATTAATCCCAAGATCCCAAGGCTCAGTGCTGAATAGATCTGGATTCAATATAAGAGAGGAAAGCCCCCTGGCCCAAATCCTACCTTCTGTAAAGCACAGGTCTGTTTAATGCAAACACAGGTTGGAAGGATGCTTCTGCAATTTTATTTAGATTTCTGTCTTACTTGCATATGCATAGGATGACTCTTTTGTTGTCAATTTATTGAGGGGGGGGGGGACTCCTTCACAGGCAAATACCACAAAAAGAGACCATTTCGATGGCAGACATGCCTTCACGATCAGCTTTAATAGGCTATTTTACTGGGGAGCCGCATTGAAGTGGAGCGCATTAAGAAACCGCTTAAAGTGGCTCATAAACTGCTCCGATCCCCGATGCCTCATGTCATCATCATCATCATCATCCCAGACAGACAAAAAGCATTCCATTTGGGTATTTTCTGCCCCGAACGTCTTCCCCCTCCCCCCTCCCCACCCAGTCATTTTAGATGTCTCAGGCTGGTTGTGATGCTGATGATTTTGTAACATTTTAACACAGTGTCTTTCATTTTCTTTTTAGCCACTGTACATTTTTTACATAAAGAAAATCCTGCGGCACACCAACAGCCAAAAAGATTACTTAATGACACATTGAAGCTTAATAGATCATATGTAATGATAATCTAATGATAGGTCTCAATTTGGCCACAAATTCAGCTTCTAAGTATTTCGCTTTGGAGCTCTCTTCTTTTCTTATTAAAGTCACCTGTTTTTCAATTATAGTCGGTACTCTTGTTTGGAAATGACAGGTGTCTCGTTTGGAGATGACATTTAATCTAGTTTGGGACCATGATACTGTTGGATTTTATTTACAGCAACTAAATAATATTTTTTGGGACCAGTAGACAATTTCCCACGACACACCTGACAATCTGTCATGGCCAACTGGTGTTCCACGGCACAGTGGGTAAAAAAGATCACTGTTTTAACAGATATCCATGTGTTTTTCAGAAAAGTGCCTTTGGCCGACTGTCTAACATAGTAGATGTGGTCTGTTTATGAAAGACTCTAACAAGAGAGACCTTTAGTGTAATATGTCACCCTATCCTTATCAATATAAATGAAGTGAAACCTTGTTTTTGTAAATTCTTCGATTGTTCAGTCCCAAGGTCCACATAGGCACACCAATCGTTTTTTGGTGGACTGCTAGAACAATGAAACTTTGTTGCCAGTAAACATGGCATTTGTTTTATAATAATTTATTGTACTGCCTCTCAGAGTACTGTTATTGTGCTTGAAATGAATATACATTCTGTAAGCTGTTTAACTTAGCTGCCTTTTTGACATCCTTAGCTAAATATTGGACAAAGCTTAGCTGCAACAACCTAACAGAAGCCTGCCTGCCAATAAAACAACACCTTTTCATGCCAACTCACTTTGTCACTCACTGCTTTCCACAGAATGCAAATTCCCAAAACGCCTTTCAGTCCGTCCCCATGCAGGGACATTTCTGCTTTTGCTATCCTCAACAATCTGTCCTCAGCTTATTTAATCAGTGTGAATAACAAGTAATGAAGCCTCACCATGTGTCAGGTCAGAGGTGGGGGAGAGCTGAGACAGGGCTCCTTGGCTGCAACAGGAGCAGAATTAGTTTTTACTAGAGGAAGCATGGTGGTGGAAGGGGGGGCGGTGAGGGTCGTCTACTGAGGCCAAATAAATTCTCTTCAGACAGTGACCTAGGTAGAGCCTCCATCTATCTTACTGCTTTCATTAAAGAGTGATTGCGAAGAGGCTGAGGTTATTTTTTAATGGCAATGTTTCATTTACAAAATCTATTTTATTGGCAGTCATTTTCTTAGAAATATTCCTTTTTGTTGGCGCATAAAGTCTGCTTATCATGAGCTCCAGAACCACACACTCTTTTAATTTTTTTTTTTTTTACTCTTTTAAATAAAGAAGTTAAGTGAATTGACAATTCAGTCTATTCAGTCAACAACCAAACATAACTAGTGTGTGAAAAAAGGCTGTAAAAGTGACACATTTATTGCTTAACTTCGATGTTTTGCTAACTGGTGAGTGATGTGGGTAGTTTGGGTAGTAAAGTGCTAGTTATTGAGGCCAAGGCTGATTTTAATTGCAAATGAATTCTTAATGTTTTATCAGAGAAGGTCACCAACATATGAATGCTGAGCAGTTCACTAGGGAACATCAAGCACCGACTGTGTCCTTTTGATTTTGTGCCACGGATTTCATTGGACTCAGAATAAACCCTGTATAAAGACTTACAGGTGTGCTTTTGCATTAGGCATGTGTTACGGTTTTTATTTAAATATAATCTATTTGTAATTGCTAAATAAATAAACTATGATATAAAAATGCATAGAGTAAAGATATTTAAGCTGTATGGGAACTAAATTATTGTTTATTTAGCATGTATAGCAATAAAGCTTAATAATTGCCTTCCAGAGAGTCATTATTTTTAGATTGGGCCTAGTGTAGCTAGTTTATACTTCAGCGACAGAGCATCTATGAAAAGATAAAAGAAAATAATAACACAGAGACAGTAATCCCTGGAAAATTAAATTTTGTTTTGTGCCTCAGGAATAAGCAGAGTGTGCACAACCAAGTGTTTACAAATCCGAACAAATGGGACAATTTCAGTTTGAAGCACTTTCACATATTCTGTTATCAAGCAATTGGGTCGTTGGGTAGATGTACGATCTGGGTTTATTTTCTGTAAGGAATTACCATACAGATGGCCAAATCAGTTTTCTCTGATAAAAACAATGCATAATTCAAAGGGAAATCATGTCCTTACCTGCACTTACCATTAGTTTTTATAGAGAAATGGTGATCAGATGATGAAAATATTTCATGTACGAATGTTACAGTGCACTTGACATTTCAGCCGGACTCAACACTTTTTTATTCAATCATTGTGGTATGCCTGTTTTTATGAAAGTTGTGAGCTGCGAGCTCTAAAAAACCCAATCTTATAATGTCCCCTGACTAATCTGCATGTGTATTTGCATTTTAAAGATGCCGCATTTTCATTTATACACTTTCCGTCTCCACAGGGCTGTGAGTGAGATAGCGACATCAGACTTGATTCAAAGATGCTAGTATCTAACTGTGGCTACCGAACTGCGACGACACAAGGTGTAGAGTAAATGTTCACAAACTTCCTCACTTTCCAAATATATCACATTAAATTGGTGTATACCGATGGCACATCTGAAACTCAAGGTGTTCATTTGGTTTTAACAGTAACAATCCCCTTTGTGCCACAGGTACATTGTTAATACTCCTCGAATGTGTGGTATCATTCGCAACATGTAGAACAGAAGCAATTATACATTATTCAATATTTCACTCTAAAAATAGACCTTACCATCTGCTGGGCCCTTGGAATGAATCCCAGTCTACAGTATTTTGTAGATAAATATCATTAGCGAGGAGAAGGTGCTTTGTTAATTTTCTAATCCAACTGTTGTTAATTGGTCACTAAATGAGAGACTTGACCTTTGTTTAAACCCATGTGTCAGCACAGTACCGGTGTCCGCATCCATACAGTGAGATAGAGCAAGGAAGGGAATGAGACGTGAGAAAACAAATGCTGCCAAGGTGTAGAGGAGGCAGAGATGAGGAGAAATGGAGGGAGAGTGCAACTTTTCACTTGGCCCCCATCCAGCATATCAACTGTCTGTTGAGCTTTTTCAAAGGCAATTTATTTTTAGATATTTCAAAAACTAATTTGAAGGCGATTTTCACTCTATGGCTGCAGCCCCTCGCCTTCAGCCTCCTCCCTCTGCGCCAGCCTCACCCCCCTCTCATGTGGCACCCGATGTGTCGCAGAGCCCATTCCTTGGCAGTCAGCACAGTTTTGATTTAATTCTGAGGGCCATCTGTAATCCCCTACAGGACACAGAGGCCTGTAGCCCCGCGTACCGCACCACTCTATCTCACTGTCTATCTGCCTTTTCCCCCCCACTATTCTCTCTAGACCCTACCTTTTCCTTTCTTCTTCACTATCAGCGTCACCCCCCAACCGTTCAGCTACACCCCCCTGCTCTGTCCCCCACTGTGAGACTGTCAAAAATTCTCTAAAAGGCACAAATAACGGGATTGGAAATAACCAAAATCTGCTTCAGTTGTATAAAGAAAATAGACCACTAGACTAAAAACCAACAAATCCTGTAGATCCAAAACTTTGTGCAATATAGTCTCTTGCAATTTCCGTTTAATTTATTTAAATTTATTTAAAATCTGTAAACAGTACCTGCTGCTTCTGTAGTTTAATACGGCCACTGTTTTGTTTTATCATGGTTTACCTACCTTTTTATTAAATATGTAAGTCTATTCTCTTCACGTTATCTGCGCTATGCTCCTGCTGTTCTAATAGCGTAAATGTACCCATACCTGGGATTCTGATTCTGAAAAAGACAGCAGGAGTATGCTGATGTTGAACAGCAAGCACTTTGTCTAGCCCTATTGATCCATTAATTCCTGATTGTGGATTTGTTTCCATCAGTTTCAGTAAAACATAAATATTGAAGTGCTGTTCTAATCTTCTTCAGCATGTAGAGCCCTTGCAACCGCTTCACCTGAACTGATAACACAATTTAAGTGTTCAGTGTTTGAAGTGGACATCTGGAGTAACTACCTCTCTAAATGCTTTCTGTACCCCACCAACCACAACAGATTAAAATGTTGTTGATCCAAGTTATACTCCTTCCATTACCTGGAACAGGAGTGTCCAAACTTTTTTCACTGAGGGCCACATACAGAAAAACCTACGAAGGGCTGGACCCCTCACTAGAGGTACGGTATGTTGCCTCGTAAGTTAAGTTATAAGTTAGCAAAATCAATCAAATGTAGGTCAATGATGATTGTTACTTGAATATACTTTTTTAAAAAACTGCCTACATCACGGCTCTCCGTAGAGTTTCATTCATCTTGTTACAAAAAGAAGTGGCAGCTCATCCCTTAAAACAGGAGCCTAAATAAATTATTGGGCTTTTCTTTATCAACTAAGATTTGAAAGAAGGTTTTCAACTTTAATTGGCAAGTTGGCTTATTAACACATGAATACTACTGTATCATTTATGTTTGGATATATATTTAAGAATTACAATATATGAAAAGCTTACTCTTTGAATTTGCTGAGGGCCAATTAAAAATGGACAACGGACCGCAGTTGACCCCTGGGCTGTAGTTTGGACACCCCTGACCTAGAACTACACCTTTTGTAATACATCTAGGTAGGATATATCATGACCAGTGGGTCATCTTTCTGCCTTGTATGGTACCTTTGGTGGTTCACGGTGCTTGAAACACAAATGCACTCACACAGAAGTTTAGAAAGCACATATCTGCGACAGAAAAGTTACACTAGCTTGGTGGAAATATCTTTCCTGGACATTGCTCTTCACAGGCTGATTGGAACTTACCCTGTGAGTGTCTGGCAGTCGGGGTAAAGCAGTTTGGCGCTCGGTTGACTCTGTAAGCTCCGGTCAGAGATAAGCACCTGGCTGGAGAGCTTTTCCATTTCCTCCCAAAGCGCCCAATCAAGTAGTGGCTGCAACTCAGCACTAAAGAGACCTAAATACTCCTCGCTCTCCCTGTCTCCTACTTCCCCGTGGAAGGCTTTCTGACTCGCGCCTTCTTTCTGTCTTTCACTTATTTCCATTTCTCTTCAAACTTGAACTCTAGCCCCCAAAGAGCTTCAGGTAGCTTTTTCCCTTCCAGTGGATTTTTAGTGTCACATTGTCGCTCTCAACTGTTTCTCAAACTTTCCAGTAGAACGTATCAAGTCACAACGCAGACCAATTTAATCCCACAGAGTGTTGATATCTGGCCAGCTTTGGTAGCTAGGGGTTGTGACACTGTGGTGTGTGTTCATTAGAATGATCAGGGGCCACAGAGACTATAATCCTTTATAACCTGATTGAAGCACAAATGTCTGTCTTCGTTTTGATCGTGTGTCTTTAACAGTTCCTGCATAGTGGTTGTTTAAAAAAAAAAAAAAATCAAAGTGTACTACAAATTTGCCACATGCACAAGTTCTGTAATAATAACCCACTAGACTAAGGAGTTACATTTAAAACTTTTACAGATAAAAAAAATGAGAAGTATGGAAGTAAGAGAAGGATTTTGAGGCTGTTTGATAATTGAGATATGGATTATGCAGAAGCTGCTCCAGCTGAATATCAATCACACGGCTCATTGGTTTCTCTTTTTGGGAAGTTGATGTAAAGTCTTCTGATTGTTTTTACTCCTGTTGCTTTTTACATTTTTTGTATCTTTAGACCCCTTTGCATGTCTTCACTCTTTCCCTGACATTTCAGCCTCTTCTTCATCACTTTCTGCTCTCAACATGGGCAGGTGAAATCTTTGAAAGTACTGAATCAGCAGTGCCTCTGATACTTTTTCTTGCTTGTGACCTTTGCCGTTCCTCTGATGTCCATAACAAATTGCCCCAGGGTATCAGCATGATCATGCCGTGGCAACACAGCAACAACAAGCCCAACCATGCTGCATTTTGTGTGTGGGTGTGTTTGTGTGTGTTGTTACTGCAGCTCCACACATTTTAATTATAGTGCTGAGTGTCTCTCTTTTCGGGAAAATCAACATGGTCCTGCACATTTCAATTTATGCCCGTGCGACCCAATAAACAGATTCATAACACCTTCTGCATGTGTAAACATTGCTGTGTCAAATAACACTAATTAATTACTCAAAAGCCTACAAACGCTTACATTTTAGCTTTCATGTGGCTGTAGGCACGGTTTTAAATTAAAGGTGTGTGCACATTCATTATTGCCTCTTCACCCCCCAGTACAGTAGTCACTGGCTTCAGTTATTAATGTGTTTAAATATGTCACTCATTGAGTACAAATGGCCTATTGGTCAAGCTGTAAGTGGCTGTGTCATCCACAAGTGCTGCAGGGGTTGTAATTCCCTCTCTGTTCAACACACACACACACACACACACACACACACACACACACACACACACACACACACACACACACACACACACACACACACACACACACACACACACACACACACACACACACACACACACACACACACACACCGCTTGATGAACATCCTAGTCCGGGAGATTCGCTGCTGGATTTGTGTGTGTGTGTATTTGTGCAAGGGCAGACACATTTAGTAGTTAACTGGAGTATGTGCACGTGAGAAAGATTTCACATCCAAACATCATTGATTCAATCTCTCTCTGTGTTTTGTATCATTAACCCTCAATTTAAAACTGCTTACACATACAATAGTGTGGCATCAGTCCAGAGTTGAGAGGCTTTTTTTATAGTCAGGGTCACTCACATGGACTCATGAAGCCCCTCACACTCAGGGGCTCAGCATGATAGATGAGGGCTCTTATTGTTGAGCCAAGCTAGCAGCCTCCCCCCCCCGGCCCCCAAAATCTGAGCCGCATGTACACTATGCTGTCGCAGCATTGCATTGGCACACACTACCATAAAGTTCCAAGGGCATCGATTTTACAGTGCTTCATTAATATGTATTGGAAATTATTTTCCACTTTGTTAAGGCAAGTCTTGCTTCCCTGAAGGTTAGGTCCGGTGGGAGTGTGCGCACGTGTGTGTACAGTTTGAGCTGTGCCAAATACATCACAAGTGTACTAATCAATGTACTATGGGTATTAAAATCTTGCTCAGCAAAAAAATTAAATGAATAATGCTTCTCACTGCTAAATATTATGTGTACAGTTGTTCTCCATCGTTGGGGAGTCAAAAAGTTTGGTAATTAAATTAGCATGACCTCATGATTAATATTTCAGGGGAATCTGCTGATTCATAAAAGATGATTTCATGGCCAATGATGTAAATTGGATGTTTTGATCAATTATTTTTTTTACTCCACTCCAAACATTGAGCCATGACAAAATGCTTGAATTGGTCCTGTTCTTGACCCTATGGACTGACTAGTACCCTGTTGCTGATACTCCTCCTTATTTGGGTATTCAGTTCCCACTTAGGGAAAAGACTTGGATTTGTTGAGCTCTTACATAACAAATATTTTATGAAACCTGTTATCTCTATAACTCTATAAGCCAATACCAAAGCTGCAGGTATTGTGAGGTGCTCGAAATAACCTGTAACTCATCTGCTGTTATAATAATAATGTCATAACTATAGTAGCTAGAAGCTATAACTAATATCTATAGTTTCTTCCTCGACAACAGGTGAAAAGATTTTAAAAAAATCTTTAAGTACAGTTAGTTAATAGTAACTTATGTTGTATGTGGAAAGCTACTTATTGACGTTCAACATGGGGTTTGAAAGGAGTCAGATTTGATAATTGAATTAGATACTACAAATAGATTTGTAAAAATGCATTTAAAAAACTTACTCCTAAATGACCAAAACAGTTTTGGGTACTATATAAAGCATCAAGTTATTTTAATTTGCCCTATAATATTCTAAATGTTTCCCCACAATACTGTCAGACCACTGTTTAGCTCTTTTTCCAAACAGTATTGTATGTCTAATAACATGGCTCCCTTCTTATAATACTCCTATGATGCTGACCCAGGGATCCCCTGCTTTCTTAATTCCTTCTCTTATTAGTGCTAATGTGCGCTGGGCATTGTTTCTTAATGGTGCATAATATTGGCAGCCATGGCACAGAGCGGGTCTCGTTGGGGAGCTGGTGACACCCGGGGGCTGATTTGATTAAAGCCAGAATATCCTATTCTAAAGCTGCTCATTACACTGGGTAACCAGGGACCAAACGACAAGACCACTTAGCATATATAATCGCCAGGTAGCGGGAGATTTGGGTTAAGATTAATGAGAGGATTGGGGAGCATGGAATAGCTGAAAGGGATAAAAAGTTTCTCACAAAAGATTCCATAAGAACATTGTGAACATATCTGAAACTTAGCAACTATCAATGTCATTTTTCATCTTACATAAAGTTTGCCCTAAAGGTATTATAGACCTCTTGTTGATGAAATGTCAAGTGTAATTTGAATGTGGCGCATGTTTAAAATATGGGCCTTGGATGGATTAATAGAGACCCCCAACCACCCCCAAATTGCAGTTTTCAATCCCTGAAGCAAATGAAATCACACAGCAACCTGCATTAGTATTATGAATATTCTCCCAGATGTCTGACATTAATCCTCAGAAAACGGCATGTCATTTTTCAAAAGAGCGAGAAGTGTTGGCCTCTTTTTAAATTGAAAATATCATAATGAAAGATTTTTACTGCAAAAAAGCATCGCACACATTTACACTCCCCCTATGCATGGGCTCATACATTGAGAAGACGATTTCCCCTCTACATCTTTTAGAAATAAGAGATTTAAATGGAGGTGTCAGCACCGGCAAGATTGATAGGTCTCAGTTAATGTGTTTTTTCTCACTCCGTAGGAATTAACTCCTCTTCTCAACCCTGGCTCACCCGGGACGGCAGAGTAATGAACCCTAAAAGCAAAGCGCTGAGCATGTTTATCTTTTTTCCCCGTGTCTCTGCTGCCACAAACCCAAATTCCTTGACTCCACCCATGACTTATTGAGAGGCTCGAAGCTCAAAGCCAATTTCACAAACGTGTCCTCCATCTCCTATTTACGAATAGGTGTGTGCATTGAAGGGAAAAACAGGGCTCAAGTGTATACAGGTTAAAATGTGTGTGTGTGTGTGCATGATTGTGCAGCAGTCCTGTGGGGGGTGTATATACAGTATGTGCACCTGGGGAGCTTTATTCACCTTACATAAAACAGAGGAGAAAATGAGGTGTGTTTTTTTTTTATCATTGAAACATGTTTCCATTCCCCACTAGCTGAACAGTCTGCAGAGCTTTGAAATAGCTCAAAAACCTCTCTACTTTTTTGGGGGTGATTTATGGTTTCTAAAAATGTTTTGCCAATTGCATATACACTGAAACATTTATATTTTAGCCCCATATGTGTGAAGCAGACCATATACACGCACTTTTTATTACAGCACATAAAGGGGGGAAAAGATCTCTTCACTAATTCATCTGAGTGCTTTTTCAGTATATCCTTGAATAGATTTCATTGTTGGTTTTTTTATAGTCCACTGCTATTGTGACTAATTGTAGTACAGCTTACAGTATGGTTATCACAGGAGGAGGCTAATGTAGCAAGCTATTATATCTTAATTGATGTCTGAAAATAAACATGTGTGTACTTAGTAAATGTTTATTTGCAATGATATGCAGATTTCCAAATCCATTAGTTTGCATTCAAATAGATTCTAATGCCTGGGTCCATATTTTCTTGATGAAACCCAGAGCCCCATGAGACCTGCCCTCTAAACTGAGGGCTTCTGCTCCTGAACTCTGCAGAAGAAGGGTCCTGTTATAGTCGACACATCCCCACAAGGCTGCGCCTGACTGGGCTTTTGTCCTCTGTGTCCTGCCTGGATATGGTCCTCTGCTTTCTAGCTGTTTTTTCTCTCATAGCTTGACATCCGTGACAATTAGTTCAGGCCTAGGGGAGATAATGCAAAGGACATGTGCAAGGGCACCAATAAAGTTCAGAATATAAAGACTCAAACTCTGCATAAACAGCACAAGTACACACAAGGTGGCTTCAAAACTTTCACTGCCATGTTGTCTTTCCTTTAATTTCCATAATTTTTCAAATTCAAGGTTATCACCATTATGATCCTTTCAGATGGTATCATCATGTGATGTTTTAGTATGTTTATGATCTATGATTTCACTTTTGACCAATCCAACAGATGGATATTGCTGTTGATTTGGGAACTTCTAGTTAACAAGTCAAGGTGCTCAGCATTATCCATCCATCCATTAAAATGGTGTGATGTGCCCATTGAATCATTTTATCTTCAAACTAGATAACTATCCATCAGATTGTGTCAGCTATTGAAAGGTGGGTAATGAATAGCTACTACAGGTAACTATAAATAATGCAACGCACCTTATCGAGTGGGGGGGGAAGTCAATCAAAAGGCCCGCTGTATAACCATACTGATTGATCTGCTGCAGAGAAGCTCTGCATGTCCATCCAATGTTAAGCTAACGCATCTAAAAATGTAAAAATAAATGTAATTCAGCACTATATCAGCAAGGTCATTCTCTGGTGGTTTTTATATACCTTCACCAAATCTACCAACAAGGGCTCGGTAAAAGTATTGTGAATTTGAGGCTTGCTGTTGCTGCTCCCACCAACTGTCACTAATTGATGTAAGATCCAAAATTTCCAAGGCTTTATTATCACATGCACTATAGCTACAGTGTAGATATGGTAATGGAAATCTTATGTCCCAGGCTCCTTCAACAATGCAACACAAATATATAAAAGACCTTCAACAATAAAAACACATTTACTTATACATGTAAAAAAAGTGACCAAGTAAATGCAGGAGTGTATTTTCATTGAAATAGAATAAGATAAATAAATTCCCAATAAAATTGCCTGCGTGTCATCTCTATTCTTTTAGTTGACTTTTTTTTTAACTTGAAAGTGAAACATTCATCCACAAAAAAAAAAATCCCTTTCCATATTAGTGATATTATTCTTTCATTACTCTCCTGCAGTCTGTGGATGTGCCACAGCCACAGCTAAATCCACAGGATGATAGCCAGACTCGGAACCTCTATTTGATTATAATCCTTCTCCCTCATCAAAGATCAGCCCCTCTGATTGCTCTGTGCTGTGTTTGACAAGATTAAGCCCCTCTCCCTTTGTTAGACATGAAGATTGTGATAGATTTAGTGCTTCCTACTGCAGATTTATTTGAACTGCTGCACTACTAAACACTGAGTCAGACACGAAAGTAATATGAGGCCTAATATATTTATGTTTGATACATTTTGATTGTGTTTAAAAGCAATGGATTGTAAGTCTTTGACGCATCCATGTATTATGTGCTCTATGAGTAGAAAATTGTCTGTTTGGATGTATGGTGTGATGTAGGCCAGATGTTTGATCATAAGTATCCACAAGTAAAGGGGCAGCCATCGGCCTCTCTTGTAAAAAGTTTACACTTGCCTGCAGAAACACTGAGTTAGCCACTACTAAGTTAATGTGTTTTTCAGTTAAGTAAAGTTGCATTGCATGATTAAAGTCCTCGAACAGCTGCCATGAGAGACACTGCCAAGTCATTAAGGCATCAACTCGATTAAACCAAAAACTGGGGGATCAGCTCATTCATTCTGAACCTTTACTGTTAGCCAGCTCCCAACTACATATGCACCAGACCTACCGGCAAACTATGGGGAGTGACTCTGAAATCTCAGTACTTTAATCTCGAACTGCATGGCGTCTCCTTCACCCTAATATGACTACATTTGCTGGTCATGATGTAAAAATAGGAATTAGTTACAAACCTCAGAGGTAAAATGTTTTGTGGAAAGATCATATATCACTTGTCAAAATGCTAGAACATATTTGTCACTTTTTATGCTGTTGAATGAAATGCGCTGTTTCACTTTTCACTCAGAGTAGGATAACCAATGTTTCATTCAAACTAATAGCAGCAGCATTGTTGAACCGTGCCTGTATTTTACATTTGTTTTGATCTCTAAAAATGCCCGTCTTCAAAGCACAGTTGTATGCAACACCATATTGCCTCAATTTAACACAGAATATTACTTACTTTAGGCAGAAGTCTTTAGAGGGTTTTGGCAGGCGGATAACTACTCAGGCAGACAAAACAGTAACATACAGCTTGGCAAGCAGCATCCAGAACTTCTGTCCTTCAAGCTCTAACAGGAGAATAATTGTATAGTAATTTGCATTTTAGCTGGTCTGCATAATGTATGTGTGTTGCAAAGTGCATTCACTTATATATGCATGTTTGTGTACACACAGAAACCTTTAAACGTACATGTTGCACAAAACCCTTTGACCCGGCACTTTAATGGCGCATTGACTATAATACTTTCACTGTCTGCAGTATCATGTGCTCATCCTGTAAATAACAGGAAATGTATCATCAACAATATTGTTTTTTGGGGCATGGATCTATCCGTGGTATGGTCTTTTTTCTTTACCTGATATAGGATGGGGTTTCATGTTTGGTGATGTTTTATGAAAAAGTAATTGAAAACGATTTCAGAAATCCAATTGTTAATAATTTCCACGGACATTCTTGATTAATTTCACAAGCATCTGTAGTGTCCAACTGGAAAGCAGCAGTGCCTGCACACCAAGGAAGGAACACATGTTTTTATTATCTTGTAAACCTCCCCTCATTTATTCATTTTAGTCTTTGGAGTTACATATGTGATTTTATTGCAGTCCACCCCTCATTTCATCCTCTGCCTAATTAGGTGAAGCATCCAATTGCATTTCTGAATCCTACATTAACTTCACAAATATTTCCGTGCACTTTCTGTTTTTGTCAAATAGTTATGGCCACAAAGGGGAAAGTGTTGTGGTCACAGCAGTCTGCTGTGTTTTTCCTCCTCCTGGGTTTGCCACTCCCCCTGTCGGTCTCACTTCACACCTGGCCGTCATCTGCAATCATGCTCACCTGGTCGTCATCTCCAATCAACTCCCCTTCATAAACCCTTGGATTCCCTGCTGTCGGTGCCAGATCGTACTTCGCTCTACAGTGGTAATGATACGTACCCGGCTCCAGTTTACCTTGTTACCTTGTTACCTCGCTACCGAACTCTCGTCTCTTGTTGCCTTTGACCACAACCTAACTCTGTTTCCCTCTGCCTGCAGTTATCCGGATCACGCACTCCAGCTCGCCTGCCTCACCCTCCCCCCGGCTTCCGCGTCCTCTACCTGCTCCTCCACCTCACTCAATAAACCCCCTTGCATCAATTCAACACCGTCTCTTGTCTGCTCTTGGGTTCAGAATCGTTATCATAACAGAACGATCTGGCCCAGATGGACCCAGCGGACATGGACAGCATCCGCGGAGCTCTCGCCGCCCAAGGCACTCAGGTTGCTGAGCACAGCCAAGCCCTCCGGGAAGCTATGGAAGCCTTTAAGAATCTCGCTACCCGAGTCACTCAGATGGGTGCGCAATTGGACTTACTAGCCCCCCTTACCACAGCGCCTCCACCGTCAGCTTCACCTCCGCCGGCCCCCACTCTCCCGACACACCTGCCACGAGCTCGTGAGCCTCTCATTCCTGCGCCTGAGCGCTACGCTGGGGACATGGGTATGTGCAGAGCCTTTTTGATCCAGTGTTCACTAGTTTTCAGTCAGCAGCCCCTCACCTATCCCACTGAAAAGGCTAAGATCGCCTACATTATGGGGTCACTTAAGGGTAACGCATTAGAGTGGGCTTCAGCATTATGGGACAGTGATTCCCCAGTCAACGATAATTTTGAGCTTTTTGTAGCCGAAATGAGGAAGGTTTTTGATCATCCAGTAGAGGGAGGGGACGCCGCCAAGCGGCTTATTTCCCTTCGTCAGAGCTCCCGCAGTGTAGCTGAGTTCTCCGTCGAGTTCCGGACCCATGCAGCCAGGTCGGGCTGGAACGACAGGTCACTATGTGGGCTTTTTCTTTCCGCTCTCAGCGAGTCAATTAAGGATGAGCTGGCTACTAGGGAGGAGTCTAACACTCTCGATGAACTGATCTCCCTTTCCATCCGGCTGGATAATCGTCTACGCGAGCGGCGTAGGGAGAGGACAGGCAGTTCCGTACCCCCGGCACTCGCTGCTTCCTATTCTCCTCACTTCCCGAGAGCTGCTCTCTCTGCCCCCGTGACACATGCAGTCACTGAAGAGGAGCCCATGCAGCTGGGGCGCACTCGTCTTACCCAAGCGGAGCGGCTTCATCGGATCAAGACCGGAGTGTGTCTGTACTGTGCGCTGCCCGGGCATCTCATCTCCACCTGTCCGTCACGACCAAAAGACAGGGCTCGGCAGTGAGACTCGGGGCCCTGCTGAGCCACGCCCCCTCCGTCCCCGTTCCTCACTATGCACGCTCACCGCTGGATGCCACTCTGCTGTTCCTCGGTCATCCCTTTCCGGTATCGGCCCTTGTGGATTCGGGAGCGGATGAGAACTTCATCGACGCCGGCTTCGCGTCTCAGGTTGGCATTCAGTTGGAACAATTACCCTCTCCATTAAACGCTAATGCCTTAGATGGCCGCCACCTGGCCCTTGTTACTCACTGTACTAAGCCCCTGGAGTTAATTGTTTCTGGTAATCACCACGAGATGCTTCAGTTTCACGTCATCCGGTCTCCCCTTATTCCCCTGGTTCTGGGCCACCCCTGGCTCAAGCGGCACAATCCCCAATTTGACTGGTCTTCTGGCAAGGTGGTGAGTTGGAGCACTTTTTGTCACTCCACCTGCTTACAGTCTGCCCTGTTTCCAACAGAGGGAGGTGTCCCCTTGCCCCAGGAAACCCCCGACCTCTCCTTGGTCCCCCCCATCTATCATGACCTGGGAGAGGTGTTTAGTAAGTGTCGTGCACTCACCCTGCCTCCCCATCGCCCCTATGACTGTGCCATTGATCTCCTCCCCGGCGCCCCTTTGCCCAGTAGTCGCCTGTATAACTTGTCCCGTCCTGAGAGGGAGGCCATGGAGAAGTATATTAAGGATTCTCTTTCGGCTGGCCTCATGAGACCCTCCTCTTCTCCTGTTGGTGCAGGATTTTTTTTTGTTGCCAAGAAGGACAAGTCTCTTCGTCCATGTATTGATTTCAGGGGACTCAATAACATTACAGTCAAAAACAAGTATGCCTTGCCCCTCATCAGTTCCGCATTTGAGCCGCTGCAGGGTGCTACAGTCTTCTCTAAGTTGGATCTACGCAATGCCTACCACCTGGTGCGTATCCGGGAGGGCGATGAGTGGAAGACTGCTTTTAACACCCCCCTCGGCCACTTTGAGTACCTGGTCATGCCCTTCGGCCTCACTAACGCCCCTGCCGTGTTCCAGAACCTGGTAAACGATGTCCTCCGGGATTTTCTCAACCGCTCAGTTTTTGTCTATTTAGACGACATCCTTATTTTCTCTCGCAACCAGGAGGAACACTTCCAGCATGTCAGGCAAGTTCTTCAGCGGCTGTTGGAGAACAAATTATATGTGAAGGCCGAGAAGTGTGAGTTCAGTGTCACCTCTGTATCCTTCCTTGGGTTCATCATTGAGAGCGGGCAAGTGAGGACCTGTCCCGAGAAGGTCAGTGCAGTGACAGACTGGCCCATTCCCGATTCCCGCAAGAAACTGCAGCAGTTCCTGGGATTTGCCAATTTCTACCGGAGGTTCATCCGTGATTACAGCAGGGTTGCAGCACCTCTCACCCGTCTCACCTCTCCTGCCCGCCCATTTGCCTGGACGCCTGAGGCGGAGACTGCCTTCTCTGGTCTTAAGAGACTTTTCTCGTCTGCCCCCATTCTTATCCAACCTGACCCCTCCAGGCAGTTCATCGTGGAGGTCGATGCGTCTGACACGGGGGTGGGGGCGGTCCTGTCCCAGCGCTCAGCTTCGGATGAGAAGATTCACCCCTGCGCCTTTTTCTCTCGCCGGCTGGTACCTGCTGAACGTAACTATGATGTTGGTAACCGCGAGCTGCTGGCTGTGAAACTGGCATTGGAGGAATGGCGGCACTGGCTTGAGGGGGCAGAACAGCCGTTCGTGGTTTGGACCGACCACAAGAATTTGTCATACATCCAGACAGCTAAGCGCTTGAATTCCCGCCAAGCCCGGTGGTCCCTGTTTTTTGGGCGGTTTAATTTCTCCCTCACCTACCGTCCCGGATCCCGTAACGTCAAACCTGACGCCCTCTCCCGTCAGTTTAACACTATGAACACACCGGCCTCCCCTGACACTATCCTCTCTCCTTCCTGCCTCAAGGTTGCTGCTGTCACCTGGGAGATAGAGTCCCTCATCCGGAAGGCCCAAGTCACCGAACCAGATCCGGGCAACGGCCCTCCTAACCGTTTCTTTGTCCCCAGTTCGGTTCGCTCTCAAGTTCTGGTGTGGGGCCACACATCGCGCTTTGCCTGTCACCCTGGCGTGGGCCGCACCCTGTCCCTCCTGAAGAGGCACTTTTGGTGGCCAGCGATGGACGCTGACACCCGGGCATTCGTGCTTGCCTGCACGGTGTGTGCTCGGGCCAAGTCCTCCCATCAACCTCCTGCTGGTCTGTTACGCCCTCTCCCTGTTCCTGGTCGGCCCTGGTCCCACATTGGCCTGGATTTTGTGACTGGTCTTCCCCCCTCTAAGGGCCACACTGTAATACTCACCGTTGTGGACAGATTTTCGAAGGCGGTTCACTTCATTGCGCTTCCTAAGCTCCCTACTGCCACAGAGACTGCCCAGCTGCTTGTGCAGCATGTCGTTCGCCTCCACGGGATTCCCGCTGACCTCGTCTCCGACCGTGGTCCCCAGTTCGTTTCCCAAGTGTGGAAGGCCTTCTGCCGAGCGCTGGGGGCCTCTGTCAGCCTGTCATCAGGGTACCAGCCGCAGACTAATGGGCAGGCTGAGAGAGCCAATCAGGACCTCGGAACCGCGCTGCGTTGTGTGGCTGCGCGCAACCCCTCGGCTTGGAGTGACCATCTCTCTTGGATCGAGTATGCCCACAATTCCATGTCCTGTGCTGCCACCGGCATGTCCCCGTTCGAATGCTCCCTGGGATACCAGCCACCCTTGTTTCCTGCTCAGGAGGATTACATCTCCGTCCCCTCGGTCCAGCACCATCTCCGCCGTTGTCGCAGGACGTGGAGGGACGCACGCACCGCTCTGCTGCGCTCCGCAGAGCAGAACCGGCGCATTGCTGATCGCCACCGGGCTCCCGCTCCTGCCTATCGGGTGGGTCAACAGGTGTGGTTGTCCTCTAGGGATCTCCCCTTACGAACTGGCTCCAAGAAGTTAACCCCTCGTTTTGTTGGCCCTTTCCCTATTATTTCCGTCATCAATCCCTCAGCGGTCACACTCAAGCTGCCTCCAGCCATGCACGTCCACCCCACCTTCCATGTCTCTCGTTTAAAGCCAGTCTCCACCAGTCCCCTCTCCCCCCCGGACGTTCCCCCCCCACCTCCCCGTTTGACTGACAACCACCCAGATTACACCGTCCGGCAGTTGCTGGACATTCGTCGTCGGGGCAGGGGGTATCAGTACCTCGTGGATTGGGAGGGTTATGGGCCAGAGGAAAGGAGCTGGGTTTCGCGGGGCCTCATCCTCGACCCCTCCCTCATCCGGGATTTTCATCGGGCTCACCCAGAGAGGCCTAGGCCGCCTGGAGGCGTCCATTGAGGGGAGGGTACTGTTGTGGTCACAGCAGTCTGCTGTGTTTTTCCTCCTCCTGGGTTTGCCACTCCCCCTGTCGGTCTCACTTCACACCTGGCCGTCATCTGCAATCATGCTCACCTGGTCGTCATCTCCAATCAACTCCCCTTCATAAACCCTTGGATTCCCTGCTGTCGGTGCCAGATCGTACTTCGCTCTACAGTGGTAATGATACGTACCCGGCTCCAGTTTACCTTGTTACCTTGTTACCTCGCTACCGAACTCTCGTCTCTTGTTGCCTTTGACCACAACCTAACTCTGTTTCCCTCTGCCTGCAGTTATCCGGATCACGCACTCCAGCTCGCCTGCCTCACCCTCCCCCCGGCTTCCGCGTCCTCTACCTGCTCCTCCACCTCACTCAATAAACCCCCTTGCATCAATTCAACACCGTCTCTTGTCTGCTCTTGGGTTCAGAATCGTTATCATAACAGAAAGCATTTTAAAGCAAACAAGAACACTATAAGTCCCTCCTCTGAAAATGTTACCATCCATCTGTTAACAGCCCACACATCAGCTTGCTGTTTAATTAAATCCACAACTCGATATTTTGCAGCTCCCGTCCTGCTAAATTATGACGGCGCTGTATGTAAGCTGTATATAAGTCATGTAATCAAAAAGCAAGAAATGTGCCTTAATATGTGACTATAAAAAGGTGTTTCAGATACAATCAGGCACATTTGGCAATGATGAACTTGAACAAAAATGGTAGTTTTACTGCATATTTGTATCCAAAGGCTATGACTGCTGTTGCCTGGGGACTCCTCCCCTCATATTTGACCCAGAAGCCCCAGCAGTCACACAAAAGGATTGACTGAGATTACACTGTTCCACTGCATCAAAAGCCCCCTGCCTAGGGGCAAATGTGATTGGTTAAAACATGGCATCTGGGGCTGTTTTCCATGAAGGAAACTGGAAGCCCACAGCAATGCACCAGCAGAGAAGGTTCATAATACATATTTATACCTGCAGTCTCTGGAACATTTACACCTTTATGCTTTTCATTCTTGTGTTGCTCCTTATCTACTCACCCCTGGCTGTGTTTCTCATTTATGTGGGCAGATTTGCCTTTTGTGTATTTTTTGCTATTATCATATTAATTTTTTGCTGCTCACCTTATCGAGAAAAGCTCCAGGGAATGCATGATTGAAGCAGGTGGCAAAGAAAAATAAAGTGACAGCCTTAAAAGAAAACTTTGGAAAGACTTCCTGTTACCTGGTTTTTTAAAAGTGGTAGTCTTTACTGTTTAATGTACCTTACTTACATTGTTATTCCATTATGGCAATCCAGCTGGCGTACCTCTAAAGGGCAGATATTTTAAACAAATACAAGAAAAACCTCACCTCTAAATCGTGACCTGTTGAGTCATTTACAACTTATCGATGAGATAAAGCTGAAGTTGTGCTTCCAATCATCACTGACTTACACTACCATAAAAACCGATCAAAGGATGGTGAGATGTACGTTTTCCTATCGTGAATAAATAAGCTGTAAGAAACAAGGCTCATTATGAAGCCTGTTTTGAATAAATTGTAATCATACACTGAAAAGATCACAGCAATTTCCTGTTGGTTCACGACCTTTAAAATGGTCCCTCTCTGGGTGTAATTCCACTGCTAATTGGTGAGAGTTGAGGCAGGAGCGATTATAAACGGTGCAATTATTAGTCAAATTGCATGTACTGTAGAGCAATAATGCATCTTTTCTGTTGCCAAGAGAACCTCGAGGCACAGTGATTTGCAGGGCTATAGCTTTTTGACTGACATCAAATCCTACAATGGCGAACAATGCTGTAATGGCAACGGAAATCTTTCAGCCATTATGCGCCAGGGCCTCTTTTGCTTTTGTGGAGAAGACACAAAATTGCTCTGTTATTATCTCACCGTTCCCCTCCTCCTCTCATCATCTGTCCTAGAAAAAGTTGCCCTAAGAGCAAGGATGAGCGGGGAGAGGAGAAATACTCTTGTTCTTACTTGTTCTTTTTAAGAAACTTAGACAAACCTGCATTTGTGTTCAGGAGGAGTGCCGTGTGCGTTCCTCTATCTTGTGTATCTAACTGTTTTGGGTTGGTTTTTGAGTCATGATCCTTCTGAGATTGCAGGGATATCCTGTTTTATATGGCGCCTACACAGCCACCACTCCTACTATCTCTGCTGTCGTTTACCTTCGTACTTGACCCTCAGCCTATCCAAATCCTCTCCCACTCCTTCTCAGCATTCACAGTCTCTTTCCCTCCCACACCATCGCTATTTTCTTCATCCATTACTCCCTCCCATCATCATCCGTCTGTCTGCTTTCCTGACTCTTGAACTCTCCTGCTGTTTTTTTTTTCACTTTATACTCCCTTGATTTTGCTTGTCTGTTTCCTCTTTCCAATCACCCCTCCTCCTTCTCTACATCCCTTCTTCTTTTCTTGAGTCCATCAACTCCCCAAGGGACTAGTATGGGTCTGATGAACATGGAGAGCCCGGAACAAATCAGTCTATCGATCTGTCGATGTATCCCTCGCTCTGCCCCTCTGATCGTCAGCAGAAAACAAAGTGTTTATTAAGCGAAACCTTCCCAATCTCCTACTTCCCCCACCCCCCCCTTCTGTACTCTACTATCCCCCTCACTAGGTAATGGAGAGCCTGTTTCTGGGCCCTGCACACCCAGCTGAGACTTGTCCTGTCTTCCAATTACATTTCTTTAGCCATGTCCCACCTGTCAAGGTTCCTAACTTCTGCATTTCTTCACCTTCTTTCTTACCCTGTCCACCTCTACTGCCAATTTAAAGTTGGCCTGTACTATTCCCAAAGTGAGAGCACAGACTTTGCTCTTATTTATGACAATGCACTGCAGCAAAGTACAGCCACAAGGAGGAGAGTGACGTAGAGTGCTGCGTTTATCAGTCATCTGCAGTCTATAGGGCTTAAATTGGGCCTGAATTTTGTACGGAAACGATTGCATTATGGGTTCTTCTGAAAGGCCTGAATTTGATTGAAATGGAAAGCAGTGCCTTCTTGCTCCGAAAATACATCACTGCTGATGAGATTACCAAGAACTGCAGGGGTGGAAGGGAGGGTGTTCGGTGTGGTGGCAGATATGAGGGTGAAATGCAAGCAAAACGTACTGTGGTAACAATCAAGAGGGAAGAGAAAGGAAGAGGGAGGGATGAACAAAAGTGGATGATTGAGAGAAAGAGACATGCGAACAAAAGGAATTCCTGGATCTCTTGTATGTGGGCTCTCTGGTTGAAGTAACCTCATATCGATACGGTATTAGCTGGAGTCAGAGGTTCTGCAGCAGAGCAACCCGCCTTTCCTTTGACAGACAGACGGAATGGATCCATGCCATTCCCAGCCGCGGGGCTCCCAGGCCTCACATAATCAATCAGCCATTAATGGAGTAAGTGGCTGTGGAAGGATATTAAATGTTAATTGCTGTAAGGTATTGATAACACCCATTGATCTGCTGGATAATTGCAATCAGTGAAAACAAAGATACATTGTATGAGACTAAGACCCTTTTACCAGAAGCCAGGGCTAAACAATGATGAATGGACATATGGATCAGATGTGCTTTAGTTGTGCACAGCTCCTGGTTGTGTGTCCTCAAGGGAATATTTTATAGTACTGCAGCAGTAACACAGTATTACCTGCAATGCTGAGCTGTCTCTTATTGTTTTGCAAATTTAGATCGACAAGTTTTTTTATTAATTTTTACCATGAATCAGGTTTCTTTTTATTAACTCCTGATTGAGTCCTGTTTGCGGAGGGCAACATTTTCATTACTGCTGTTATGTTAATTCTCGTTTCAGAGTCAAGTCGGTAATATAGCTTTTGAGGATTTACTCAAGTTTTAATACAATTTCGGCTGCGCAAGTTGTAATTGTAATTTATTTGAGAACAACTTATATATCTCCAACAATGCCTGAATGTCCAAAAACAGAAATAAATATTGTTCCTGTCTTAATCAGCGGCAGAAAAGATGTGGAAATAAAACTAGCACGATTGAAGAATGTAATTCCAGACTTAACCTGAATAGTATCGGGAACACTTTTCAGAAACGTAGTAACTTGAAGTAGCGTCACCCTGGAGAAAACTCTTTCTGGGTTTTTTGGGTCTCTTAATCTCCTCCTCTCCTCTCCAGCCTCTCTATTCTTATAGATGCTGTCTGCAGTGTGTTTGCCCGGAAAGGTTGATGTCCACAAATGACTTGTTGGGAATAGAAGCAGACAGTGGCATCAGTCAGTTCATTATAGATTAACCCCTCAGTGGAGTGTGAGGTCAATCAGAGAGCAAAACAACAATCTGCAACCTCCAGTCAGAGGGGAAGAGTCAATACTCTGTGTTTCGTGTGTGTGTGAGAGAGATGAGGTAGAGTGGGGTGGATAGAGAGTTGCGGCATCTCCCAGGCCACCTGAGAGGAATTGGCAGGCCCTGGCCAGGCGTCGTCAGAATGCCTGTTGAATAATGCAGGGCCTCAGAGGCAGTTGGGCTTTCTAATACCACATGACTCTGAGACACCCCGCCTGAGATCAATAACACTTAGAAGCTGCTTTATAATGAAGGAGACACTAAAATTCCATCATCAGGCAATTAGTTGAACTCTGCCTCCCATTCTTCATCCCTTCCCTTCCATTTCTCTCTGGCCAGGGCACAACACAAGGCATATTAAGAGAAATAAGGTGGGCACAGGTTATCCTTTGATGGAGTGTCTCCTCTTCTTCTTTGATAAGGACATTTGTTGAAGATGTTTGGTGATTTTGCACGCCAGGATTAGGAGAGAATTTGATTCCTCTCTGAAGGATTTAGTTTTTCAGGCTTTATGTGAGAGAGAAAGAGAGAACCCACTTCTTGATGTTCGGCTCTCTTCTTTGACATTTCCTTTCCTCTTTTCCCTGCCCATCTAAGGCCTTGGGGACATGCATTATCAACTGCCTCTAAACTCTGGCTACATATCAAGAATGTTATACGAGTGTGAGTGGACTTTCTTTTAAGAGTCTACACTGTATTAAGTACAGACTCCAGCGGTTAAAGGCATGCATTGCTTTGGTCACTCACACAGTCTATTATTTATATAATACTTACTCTTCCAGCACCACGCTACGCAGTCTGTGTCAAGGCATAATGACTGAATGAGCTCTACAGACAGAAGGGCTCTCCGCTCTACTCCACCGGGAGGTCAAGGGTCACGAAGCGATAATGCAGTGTAAATATACTGGCTTGGGATTTGGAGTTCATTAGAGGTCCATTATAGTCTTTGAGTGGCATCACTCTCTCTGGGAGCAGGAAGAAAGCAGGAGCTGTGTGTGCTTTGTCATAAATGGCCTGCAGTGTCTCTGGTATAGAGATTTTATGATGGATGATCCAGGGCAGGGGTGTCAAACTCATTTCGGTTCATGGGCAAATTCAGCCAAACTCCAGTGGGCTGGACCACTGAAGCTATTGCATAATAATCTAGGAGTGACGAAAAAACCCAAAATGTTTCCCTTTATTTTAATGTGAGGAAGTTCAAGT
The DNA here is from genome assembly GCF_036324505.1 of Eleginops maclovinus. Lineage (NCBI taxonomy): Eukaryota > Metazoa > Chordata > Actinopteri > Perciformes > Eleginopidae > Eleginops > Eleginops maclovinus. The sequence goes on from NC_086365.1 coordinate 3,086,861, forward strand.
ACATTCAGAAAACTAATAATTGAACAATTCAATCACAAAACAGGGAATGCACATCCACAAATGTCACACTGATTTGTAAAACCTGTGTATGTATGTTCTGTTCTCATTCGTCCTTACAAAGCAAGTCCTTTGAATCATGAGTCTGATAGGGGCAGTGAATATCATAATATTTGACTGAAATTGGACAAAACTATTTACCACTCTAGGCTTTTATAAACCCAAGCATGTAAGATTTATAACAGCGTACCAGTTAGGTTTTACTACAGCACAAACATTATAAATAGCAGTGTATTTTACTGAATTGTCAAATGAATGACTGGAGTTCTCACACTTGGCAAAGCCCCCCAATAAGCAACCGAGTTCTGGGATGCTTGAGACCCCTGATGTAGGGTCAAGAGTATGTTGTAAAACACAGAAAATCTATGTCCAATATTTGTATTGAACTGATTCTAATACATTACATCTATTTTGAGTTGGGAGTGGTTTGTTTCTGTATTCACATAGCAAGTGAACTTTAGAGCCAATCCTTCAGACTGCAGGGCCAGCACTTCTCTTGCATAAGACTTTGTAGAGGCTATAAAGTCCTTCTCTGCCCCCTCCTCAACCCCATTATCATTCATATTCATAATCAGCATCTGTAAAACCAACTGCTGTCGTCTGCAAGCAACCAAATTTATTAGGCAAGAGCAAGGAGGGCAGATTACGACTGTGGAGAGGGGACGCGCTTAGTTTGAACCAGGGCCAATATCTCATTATTCAAATTCTTCACTGTTCGTTGGTGAGCGGTAGAGGGAGAGGTGGACAGGGAGCAGCCAGGGAGTCATGGAGTCATCCAGTGCTGCGTGGCTCTACCGGGGATCTCTTCTCTGCGCTGTCTGGGTACTGGAGGTCAAGCTGAGCTTCGGCCCTCTGTCAGTCTGCAATGATAGAATAATGGCATAATTAATGGCCAAGAAGATTTTGCCCGGGGGACGCGCTCTGCTGCTCTATTAGAAGGAGCTGGAGCCTCGGTCCGTGCTGTAATTAGGTCTCCATGGGCTCTAATTGTCCCAGAGTTTTCTGAGGTAATGGTAGCAGTATGGCAGAATGGGATCTGCAATGAGAAAGCGGAACAACTTTCACACACTGAAGGTGTTCTCTTTTGAGCCCCTAGAACCAATTAAGGTTGTGATGGATAAAAAGTAGATTTGGCCAAATGTTTTTTCACAAGTCTGATGGATGGGAAATTGAAGCCAAGATAAGACAAGTGTTGAATGACTATTGAGTTAATGAATTAGTGGATCAACAGGAAAATAATCATTTTGATATTTCATTTTGTATTTATCAAGTTAAATTGCAATCAGTAATGTCCAATTTGAGGTTTGAGTGTTAATCTGACAAGACAGGCCATTATTAATGTCACCTTGGGCTTTGAGAAGTTGTAATGGGTATTTTCTTTTACTATTTCTGAATTTGAAAATGGAACCTTGCTATTCTTAAAAATGGTACTAGTGTGTTCAACCACAAGCTTCCTACCCTACTGTGTGCCGTCACATTCAAAGCTGTCTTGCCACTGTTTACCTCGTATTTTCTGGATCTGAGATATAATGATTGCGGCTTTCCAGAGTTGTACAATCCTGATAGTATTATTAACCCCAGAGCTCTGCTAAACCCTTCAAACTCATGCTGGGTTTTGTGGATACATGTACCATGCTATGCTAAAAGGGATGTTTTAGTACATATGAACTGTGAACATTAGAGTTGTTGAGCAGTCCCCCAGTTAACGCTCTCTCACCCTTCACCTCATCTTATCAAGCAGCGTCATGCTCTTATCACAGCAGAAGAAAATGTGCCTGATAGTCTATTGACTCTCTGATGCTTTAACAATGCCTGAGCCGGCTAGCTGTGGCTCTTCCGCCCCACACACAGCTCTAACTGATCTCCCATTGAAAGAGATAGCCGTACATATTGGTTTTTCATACAGCCGCTTATACTGTGCTCAACTGGATACAGAGGAGTGCCCCGCTCCGTTCCTGTTTCTGATTCATTTGAATTTTCATCACCTCACTGGATCGAGACCCTTTACTCAAGGGACAGAGATGCAGACTAAATGACTATTGACTCGCAAATGTTTGAAAAATGCATTTGTCAGACCACCAGTGCTATTGATGAGGGTGTGTTAAAAAATGTATCTGAAGAATCAATGAAGAGGAAGGAGAAAGTCCATAGTAGTGGACTGCCAATGAGTCTCTGTAGCTCTGACTATATTCCCCTTTTTCTTTCTGACGTTCTTTTGTCTCCTACTACTTATGTGCTAACCACTGCTGGCGCATTGCAGTAAACCAGGGGAGGTAGAGTAGTAGGGTGTGTGTTGTCTGTGTGTGTGTCTGTGCATGTGTGTGTTTGAGAGGAGTTGCAGCATCGACAAGCATCCGTGGGTTTACTGTCTCCATAAATCCCACTTACCCACTGCACACGTGCACACATGCACACGCTCCACATCCAGAAACACTGACCTTTTCCCACAAGTTTTTCTTTTTTATCTTAGTACAAAACGGTGAAGATGAATCACACTGGAATGTAAATGTCACATATATTCCTTTTGGGTAAGTAATGAAGTTTGGGAATGGTTTAAATTAAACACAGAATAGCTTTTTTGTGTTATTTAAGGACATTAGCTTTCAGTGTTGTACTTACATGATGACACTGCCCCCATGGTGAAGTCAGGTACCCCAAAGTCTTATGATATAAATATATAGTATGAGTCCCCAGCACATAGAAACTGCCGGATGCTAACTTGCATGTGTTAAGCAATTAGCACAATTAGCATAAGTTGCATTAATGGCATTATAGCCTATGTGGACAAAAGTAAAAAAATAGCTTGGCTGATTTGGCACATTTTTGAGTAATTTTGGGGGTTATTAAGGATGCTGAAGACATTTTTAAACAGTTCTCCAAATAGGCTCTAATGGTAATGATGAATGCTAATTAACGCAATTTATGCTAATTGTTTGAATTGCCCAACATACGTGACTTAGCATCTGGCAGTTTCTATGTGCTGGGGACCCGTACAATACATTTCTAACATAAATCTTAGGGGTACATTTCCAGGATCACAAGAGGACTGTCTGCAGGCAACTAGACTTAAGCAAGGAAAGTAATCAATACAATAATATGGATTAATTTTCCCCAAAAAAATCTGTACATTGCTTTGTCTTGTATTCTGTTTTGGCCCTCACACTGAATGAGTTAGGAATCCTTTTCCTTTGCATCACATGAAGCCACTGCCGAGGTGCCCTTGAGCAAGGCACCTAACCTCTATCTGCTCCCTTGGCGCCGGGTACCTGGCTGCCTCTCTGCTCTGCCACCTCTCCTCTGCATGTGGTTGTGTGTGCATGTATTTCCTCTGTGTTTTTGCATGTATATCCTCTGTGTGTTTAATGTGTGTCAACACAACAGAGTAGAGAAAGCAATTTCCCTGTAAGGGATTAATAAAGTATGTCTTCTTCTTCTTCTTCTTCTTCTTCTTCTTCTTCTTCTTCTTCTTCTTCTTCTTCTTCTTCTTAAATCTGTATGATATCCAAACTGACATCTTAATATACTCACAATCTTGACAGGATTTGGATACCTGTTACATTTCACTTTCTATTTCTATGACTACCTTGTGGATAATCTTCATGTTTGTTGTATTTGAATTTGCAAGTCTTGTTTGAATTGTGGGCCAATCAGAGCTGCAGTCATCCGTACAGAAGTGCTAGCTGTCCGGGAGCTAGCTGCACAGTTTGATGGTTGTGTTTGCTGTAGGATTTTAACATCCTCATTTCATGACTGGCTGGACTTTATAGAGGAGATGATGAAAGGTGCAACAGTCCACACCATCTCGTATATCATGTCCCCTTCACACACTCGCTCTGCGTCAGTCTATACCCCTACCCCCCCTCTCACTATTTTATCTCCACCTTTAAGCTGGCATACCTTCCAACTAATGCTCTGTCAAGATCATTAGTGAGTAATGGACAGCTATTGATGTGTGTCATCATTCACTGGTAGAATGTGTGTATGCTTACGGACTGAAGCAAGTCCCAGTCGAATTGGAGCAGCTCTGAAAAGGTGCAGAGTGACCTTTGACATTTGAAAGCAGAAAACACAGGAGGCTGGAATGATGATGGACCTAGATGAGAGGAAATGCTCTTGGGATGGGTCTGATTTAGTTTGGCCTTTATTGCCATGGAGGAAAATGATGGAAAATAAATGGTTTAGGTAATATGTTTGCAGTGCTTTGCTTTGAAGTAATATTGATGTGTTGTTTACTATCGAGAAGCGCAGTTGATAAAACAGCCGACTCTAATGACCAAATGTGATGCCAGAGAGAAAAGGAAAACCCCATTTATGTCCAGTGAAGGGATTTAATAATATAAGCATGTTTAATTCTTTTTTTCGCCAATCAAAATGTCTTGTATCCTAAGGTCTTTCATTTAGAATTGACCTTTTTTTGGGTGTATGTGCAAATAATGTTTCCAAAAGAGCTGGGGTTTGCCTTATTCCCTGTACTGATTCTTTATCTGAATGGAATAATGGTGAAGGGTTTCAAGTGTAAAATCCAGGTCAAAGGGACTTCTGAGACTTAATTAGTGAACAAAAAGAGAGGCTTGAACCGGTTCCTGCTTCCCTCAAGGCTGGGTAGGTGAGTGTTTCAGGGTTAAGGTCAACCTTTACAGAGGTGGGGATTGTGTGTGTGTAAATGCATGTTTGCGCATGGAGACCCGCATCTGTGCGTGTAACTGTTTGTGACACCCTGTCAGCAAACAAACCTTGTCCCAGTGATGAATGGCATTGTAAACATTGAGCCAGGCCAAAACAGCTCCCTGGAGACCATTCATGTTTGTGCGAGATCAGCAGAAAAAGCTCGTATCAGGCCCATTACGGTCCTTCCCCTCAGCGCGGGCATGGTATGTGCTTTGCATCCTAATGTCCTAATCTATTCTTCATTAAAGCTTAACGCAGCAGTTAACGCGTCCTCTGATAGCATCACACTGTGCCCTCGCAGCAACGCAGACCGGGCCTGCGTGGGACTGATAAAGTTTGAAAATGCAATAGAGATGGCTAAAATGCGACGCCACCCCGGGATGCTGAAGGAGGCGACTGCCACCGCCTGCATATATACCCCATCTCATTATGACGCTGAAGTGTTCATTTAAAGGGAGAGCTCTCTCTATTTCAAATGCCTGGATAATTCAGAGGGGATGCTGACGGTTGGAGGGCCCTGTCATGAGGTGCCATGTGTTTCCTGGCAGATGGTGCCATCTGGCCCTGTTTAAAGTGTGCTGCTAAGGCCATCACCAGGGCTCAAGCAGCTGATGTTTAACTCGCACCGACTTGAACCCTAAACCAGGCGGAGTGTGTGTGTGTGTGGGCCGGAGCACTCCCACACCTACAGTCTGTTAAGTTGTACTGCCTCTCTATGACAGATGTGGCAGTGTGAGTGCCAGTTTTGCTAGAAAATACAAGAGTACAAGGGACATATTCATGAAGAGCATGCCAGCACCAAGTCTCAAGTATGCAAATTAAAATAGATAAATAAAAAGAGAACATTTAATTGGAAATGTTCGTCAATCTGTTACCAATCTCCAGTGAAAGAGCCTTTGAAAAACCAATTGGGAACACAAAGAAGAGTACGAGGTATATCTCCGAAGGTATGGATAATGTAATCAAAATTCACCGCACTTCTTTGCGTTAGGCACCAAACACATTATGCACCCCGTAGACTGTGCTGTTGGCCTGCAGGCCCTGCAGCATTCCTTTCTGCACCACAACACCTCCAGGAGCTCAATGGCCACCTTTAGTCAAAACTGTTTTTCATCCGTTATTATGTTTTCATTTCGTATGCTCCCTGTGATGCTTACTCTATTTGCAAATTCATCTAGCTTTTAAAAGTATGGTGCTGACAAGACAAACACTGGACTCCAGTAAGTCTGATCCCTCTGTCACTGTCTCTTTATAAATGAGCTGCCTCCCTCTGTTCTTGTTAAGCAAAACATTCAGAGTGGGGGCTGGATGTATTATTGCTGCCACCTCCAACATAATAAGCTACTAGAGCACTAAACTCGACTGATTGTCTCACACGCTTGCTCTCTCAATCATTAATCACAAGTGTGTAGAGCAAATTAAACACTGAACTGTAATGAACGGCAAACAAGCATTAACAAAAACAAACCCATGGAAATTTATAAAGTCTCTTTGTGATTGTTTTTCTTGACATTGAGGCCTGGGTCCAGCAGTACTGGAGCTGTTGAGGATCATTTGCTACTCTCTGTGTTTTTATGTTATATATTTGTATATAAACATATTTATAGGAGACAAGGTTGTGTCAAAAGTGTAAACTCTACATTTGTGGGGCAGCTAAAATGAATAGGAAGTATATTTTAAATCCACTCCACAAGTTACACTGATAAGACAGATTTCATTTTTTTTTTTTCAAGGAAGTTGTGTCTTTTTCACAGTAAAAGTAACATCACATTAGCTGTGAAGATTAGTTTTTACTCTATTATTGAAACTGCACATTCAGCTACTTTTTGTCCTAATTTTCAACCTTGCTTTTATGTACTTAAAAAAAAAAACTCACTTAAAAACTAAATGTAATGTTGTTTGTCAGGACCATGAACTAAATAATCTCGGTCTTTTATGGTTCTTTCATCACTTAACACTTCAAATATATTGTTTTAAATTATAGTGCCTTGCTTAAGTGAACCTCGATAGACATTAAAGAGTGTTAATCATTCTCACACTGTGATCAGATTTACTTCATTTCTAACTCTTAATTTTATCAGCTGATGGGAAGAATCCATCATGGTGTCATGTTCCCATTCAGCCTCAGTATCATTGATTAATGTATCAGAGCTGCAGACTCTCGCCCCTAAACGAGTTGGAGAGTGACACTCCAGTTTATTAGGCTCCACGCTGCAGACTGGTGGAGTGTAATTAAAACTCTTACCCTGGCAGCCATCATAATGCAAACAAACATACGTTGTGAACACAGAGACACTCTGTTTTCTGCAGGTGTAAATAGGGCTACTTTAGCTCAAATGTCAAGTCAGCTGTTGAATCAACTCTGCAACTTCAAATTATATGATGCAGACTCAGCTGAGGTGTCCTATCCTCGTGTTTCAAATGGTTAAAAGAAAAGCATTTCCCAGAGGTGGTTAAAGATCTTTAGGGGGATATTTTTATTTGTATTTCTTTAGGTCTGGCTTGACCTCTTAAACAAACTTTTCCCCTAGAGACTTTCTCTCTTTTTGGTTTAATGCCAGATTTCTCTCAACTTTCTTACTTTGTTGACAGAAATAATACAAAGAAATGTACCGTGGAGACTATTCCCAAATCTTCATATTAACTGGTCTAGCTGCAGCCCATGTTACATAAAGACGGACAAAGATTGTGAAAACAGGATGTAAAGTTTGCATGAATCAGCTGATGATTAGCATAATAGAGAGATGCTACACAGTTATACTAAATATGACTTTAAACTCACAGTCAGTACAAACAAAAACAACAGTATAACATTATGTTTGCATTTACAGTTAGCACATTACTTGCCCATTGTTTTAAAGTGAGCCTACACCTGCTGCAGCCTATTATCATCAGGTTGCAATCTGTATCCCTGGCCTTGTTCCAAAACCTCATACCTAATATAAGATAAGTGTTTGCATCAGGTATAATGACTGAACACTGAGCTTGATTGAAATTAATAGAGTCAACAATGTAGTAGTGTAGCACTTCTCTCAAAACTGCTTACATCTGAGTGAATGAGTTCTGAACCCCCATTTTTATGTTCAATTACCTCTCTCCTAAGTGGCTGTTATGACTGCGGAGCATGCTGTGGAGCACCTGTGGATTTTCTGCCTCTGAGCCTCGAGCTACAGAGCCTTGACTCAAAATGAGACTTCTATAAATGTCAGCAATTGGATCAATTATTAAAAGGGAAAAGTCCAGCGGCTTTTGAAGCCCTGTTGTGAAGGTTGAAATTCCTGAAAGGCACAATTTCTGTCCCTAAAAACGTCGCAATGCTTCCAAAACGGAAAAGCCTTTCACATAAGAGATGAGAGGAAATGCTGGAAGTATCTGTCCTGATGGAAAGGAACAGCTTCACAATAAAACAGCACATAGGTGTGATTCTTTTCTAAGGGGGTCTCTATAATAATGGCTTGAGGCTCTGTGTGCTTGAAAGTTGATTTCACAGTTGTTAAATTGTGTCACAGTACTCTAGGCTGAGAATTTCTCGAGGCAATGCACTTATCTCTCTGCTTGAAAAAACATCCCATCCCTCAATTCCGAACTATCTCCATCTCTCCAACTTTGCGAGGAACTTGGTCGTCCCACTCTTGTTTTGTCTCTGAGATGTGATGAATTACCTGTGGTCTGTCTCTGGATTTATGACCTGCTGTCTCGCCATGCGACATTATGAAGTTGGAACGAGTGACACAATCTAATATTCTATACTTAAATGATGAATAATGTCACACACCACCCACACGCAGCCCATAGGTATCAAAGCAGTGGAATATTAAGCATGCCCAAACTCGATTTAAAACCCACCGGTGGGAAAATGGCATTTCTAATGGAGGTTTGGGGCTGAGAGCGGGCTGATCGGAGCTATAGAGCAGACAGGGGGATTTGGTTGGCCTCGACAGGTTATCTGCTGCAGCCATTAGTGCCCGTTAAGTGGCTGGGTCTCAGTGTCACACCTTGTCCATCAGTCTCTATTTGCTGAAACATGGACTTTCCATTTCAGAGGATGCTTTCTCACGCAGATCCCTTTCCCCCTTAGATCCTTTCTTCAGAGCAGGCACCCACATGCTGATAGTCTGGCAGGAGAGCTGACACCCCAAAACGACAGCAGACACTTATGTCGTGTAAATGGATGAACTGACCTGCCACATCAACTGCCATCAGCCCCCAGGCCTCTGTTCAGCCACCCCCCCACCCCACACTCAATCCCTCTATCCAACCGCTCAACCCCTCTGATAAGGGGCCGTGACCCAAGAGGGGCCCCTGATTGCAAGGGGTAATTAATGACAAGAGGGTCCTACCTATAAAAGGGGTAGGAATAATAGAGGACTTTAAAATCCTCATCAGATAAAAGAGTTTGTGTTAGAATATGAGATGAGGGTTGAAAATAGACTGCCGATGGCAATCGATGATGTTTAGTACAATTTAAACTAGATTGTAAAATCTACTTCGTACAACTTCTTTGATAAATACTTATACTTGAATACCTCTTAGAGTTATATAATCACATGGTATGCAGAGGTACAGAAAGGTGGCAGGCTTTCACGTTACATTTACATTTGAAAGTGCTATTTCTTTAATATAAATATAGTATATTACAAATCTTAATTCCCCAGAACCCAAGATGATATTTATCCTTAACCAGCAGTCAAAACAGCGACAAATCCCCACATCTGCAGCTGCAACAATTGAATGTCTGGTGTGGAAGTTTAAAAAGGGATGATTTATAATGATTACTCCGGTATTTAAAATAGTTGTTGATTCAGCTGTAAAATTCATAAAATGTTACAATTGGTCTAGCATTGATTGTCCCAATCCTAATAAAGCATATTTACTTTGTGCTGCTTTTTGTTTGAAATGCTTTTAATCAACAGCCAGACTATATTAATTTCCTGTTAAGCTGAGCAACCAGGAAAACCCAACCGTTGTGCGGATGGATGATAAGTTGGTTGGCCCAGAACATTTGGCCATGTTTGAACGTTTTTCTGTCCAATAAACAGAACCAGCTTTTTGTAAGTCTGCTTCTCTGCATGATATCGTTTTATTAACAACAGTGTTCATTTATATAACCATTCGAAGCTTCCTGGATTTCATTTTTAAACCACAGGAATAAAGATATTGGGGTCGTATTTTAAGAACAGTTTTTTAAATGAATCTTTATTTTCCGTTGTCTAACCATGAATGTTGTATGTTTTCAAAGTCATTTTTGTGCTATATTTAAACTGAAGCTGAATTTTGAGAGCAGGTGCTTAGCAATCTTGGATGTTTTCTGTGTTCATGCATTGTGCAGTACCTGCTTTATATCCCCTATACTCGATCTTTAGCACCTTGAATGTTTATTATTTGCAGATCAACTTGCAAGCTTCCCGTGTATTGATGAAAAGGATAAAAGGTATGTTCTTGTCAGACAGCAACCATGAAGTTAAATGAGAGACAAATGTTAAAAGGTGCTTTGTTCGTGAAGAATAAGGGAAGTGATGGCAATCACACCCTTGACGAAACAATTATCCCTCCTCTCATTCTGCTGCCATAGCTGACACTCTGAGGCCAAAATGGGAGCCTGCGCCCCACTGTTCAAGTGTCTCAGCACCTCCATTTTTTCTCCTGTCCTCGCCCCCCCTTCTCCTTTTTGTCCTCTTTTCCACCTAGCCATCACTGTAATTAGTGCTTCTGTCATTTGCCCTGACACTGTGTGTGTGTGTGTGTGTGTGTGTGTGTGTGTGTGAGTGTGTGTGTGTGTGTGTGTGTGTGTGTGTGTGTGTGTGTGTGTGTGTGTGTGTGTGTGTGTGTGTGTGTGTGTGTGTGTGTGTGTGTGTGGTGTGTGTGTGTGTGTGTGTGTGTGTGTGTGTGTGTGTGTGTGTGTGTGTGTGTGTGTGCGCTGTGATGGGGGATAAAGCAGAGTAGCAATAGGTTGACTTCCAGAGCGATCGATTCTCAATTGCCGTAGAAGCGCTTTCCTCCTGTTTTTTTGCCAATTCAACACATGATTAAAGCCGGCGGGGCAATTACCATTCATCTGGAAGGAGACAGGAAGAACAGGCCCTCAAAGAAATGTGAGAATCAATCCATTATGAGTAGCTCTCCTCCTCCTCTCCCTCACTCTCTTACTTTCTCCCTCCCTCCCAGCTAATCTTCCTCTTTTACTGCTGCTGCTCTTTCCTCTCATTCTTTCCTTGTGTCTCTACCCATATTCCTCACTTCCCTGTTTCCTTCCCCATCGTAGTCCAATTTGTATCTTTCTGTCCTCCTTTCCATCACTCCCCCTCCTCATTGCTCTCTCTGTAGCCTTGGTCACCACCATTAGTCCTAAGGTGTCTTTCACTTTTTCCTTCAGCTATTATACTCACTGAATGTTTTTTTTCATCTTCCCTTTATCCAACAAAGATGCTGTGGATGACATCTCTGTAAAGGAATAGTGCAATCTAAAATTACACCATTCAGGAAAAACCATTCTGTGTGTACGGGGGAAGATTATTACTATTATTATTTTTTATGATAAAATAAGGACACAAGTTGTTGTACCTTGTGTAATGAGGCTCACTCACAGATGATCCACAACTAGTTGAAATAAAGCACACTTTGTTATGCTTATGAACTCTGAATTTGAACCATTCCCTATCTAACAACAGCTGCTACTAAATTATAATTTTGAAGATCAAAATATGAGCAGTGTAAGATTGTAAATGTTTCGTTCATGCCCCGATGAAGACTTACTTATTTATTCCTCTTAGCGTATGTAGTTTTTAACCTCTTACAGGTTTCTCTTACAGGTGGTTTAAGCAATGTTTTTACGAATTGGGTCTTTGTATTTATTGATCTTTGGTTGCGGTGACACATGGCAAAACGTAGCACCGCTGGCAAACATAAATGCAAATAATGCTGAAATTAAAATGTAATAATCTTTGCAAATGGTTTATGAGGAGGGAAATCCAACTCCTGTATTAGGATCTAGTAATTTAACACTGAGTGTAAAATCTTTGTTTCCATAAAACCTCCATAAGGTGACTTGCATTGGTCTGAGGCAGAACATTTACCATGACCACAAAAGGATTCTGCTGCACAAGAAATAATGAAAAACGTAACATGTGAATTGAAGATGGGTACACTCTTACTAATTGCTTTTTAAGTGGGACTGTCCCAGGTCTGCCTCATTCATACAGAGAGCCTGGGTCTTTGGTCATTAAACCACGAAAATAATGTGGGTGAATTCATTAAGGTCTGATGATTGTTGACAGCAACTGGGTTCAGAATAGACGGAGATAAGGAAAGGTCTCGGTAATTGGAGTTCTTACACTAAGGCCTCAGCTATAGTGGAGGAAATGGGTTATAAAATTATCTACATCTGACACACAAATGCAGCTTCACACACACCAAGAGTACACTGACATACGAATCCAAAAAGGCGTACTGTAAATACAAACACACACAAATTGAGCTTGAGAAAATTATACGTTACGAGTGGCACAGGCCTCAAAATCAGCTCATTTATGATAATGTGCAAAATCCAATTTGCTGCCGTTTCTCATGAGAAGTGATAAGCAGCGGGTGTGTGCGAGCAATACTCCACCTTTTTGATAGAAAACTGACAGCCGGGCACAATCCAAGGCCGAAGAACTTAACACTTTACTCCAAAATCACACAGCCAAGTCTGCGTTCATCAAAAGTGAGAGGTGTGGACTCTCATCTCCGACGCAGCAGGACAGCGTGACTGATTTGATTTTTCTCCGCAGAGCTTTGCATCGCAGCAGAACGCAGAACATGCAAAGACGAGCAAGTAAGCAGACGTGGTAAATAGCAGCTCAAACCCCCTCCTTCTATACAAGTTCAGGTCCACAAAGACTGTAGGACTGTGATCATTCTGTCTTCTCATGTGGAGGCAATGAGTGGTCAGCTGAGTGTTTTTATCTCTGTGGGTGAACAGAACTGCTGGAGACATAGACATCAGATCCTGGCCTCACATCACTGAGATGATGATATTTTCAGATAATGATCTCCACTGGTTACTCGTGCACCCACACACATCACCACTGTGACACATTACTCCAATGCTACGAGTTGATTAAGCCTTAATTACAAAGTCAGCCAACCACCCTAACCATGGATGTTACACCAAATATGATATTTTCATTATTGCAGCAGTATATCAATAGAAAATACAATTAGGGTTAATGGCTGTCCTGGGGTTTTTAAAGTACCACTTGCTGGGATAATATCACTCGGAATGATGATTCTCACCACAGCTTAACTGTAATATTATATATAATATACAGGGTTACTTTAACAAATCAAAATATACAAGTAATGCAATCTGACTACTTTCTGTTACTTTTGGATTACCTCAATATCAAATGCAGTGCAAATAAAAACAAGAGAGGATAAATATCAATAAGATGATTTTTACTGAAGTCTATGTAACAATGTAACCTTAGATATGAAGAAACGCAGATATTTCATATCAAAAATGTAATAACAGTAATAGTTTACAAATAATTATATGAATCAAAAGCAAACTGTACTTTTGTTTAACAAATCAGGTGACCTACTGTACTAAAAAGGAAATGTATTTAAAATAAAGAAAAAATAAAGTAGTCTAAATGTAAACCATAAAGAAAATACATTCAGTACGTTTACCTACGACATATCGATCTTTTTTCAAAATGTATTGAAACACTGGAATATACTGCAAGTATCTGTATTTATTTTACTGTAATCTGATGAAACACTGAAAAGTGTTATAGGGAAGCATATGTGGCGGCTAATTGGAATTACTGTTTGCAGTGAAATGGAAGAAAAATCTGTAGCTTTTAGCCGCTCCAGCATGGATGTGTTCGGTTGTTTGGGTGTTTGAGTTATCAGAGGAGTTAAAGTTAAAAAAAAATAAACCTTCAGAATGTCAATCACATAATAACACTGCCCGTCCTCAGACCTCCGTAGTGTTTTTATATTTATCAACACATTTTAACTTTATAAGTACAATCTAAATTGTACATTTGCACTTTTTCTACCACTCTCACACACTACACAATAAATCAATGGAATAAGATTTGGACATAAGGACCCTCTTCTCTCTGAAAAATCCATTAACATTATTATTTTCCCAAAAAACTATACCACATTGCTTTGCATGCATTATGATACTCCCAAATGAATCATTTTTTCCATCACCCAAATTACAAATAAGCACATATCACCATAAAACAGTACATTGCCTCTATGCCCCAAAGGCCAGATAGCAATGAAATTGATTGATAATTGGGGAATAGGATCACAGGAAGTATGATCTGTGGAAATTAATGAGGATATTGTATCAACACATTTTCTTTTCATTAGAGTCCAGAGCACCCTTTATTTTAATGAATTGCCAGGATTACAGAGTGCTTTTTAGGTGTCAGACCTTGGTTGGCTGTTAATCATATAAATGGCATAGTACCAATTAAGCCCCACAGTGCGGGGTATTAAGGCTTTTAACTGGCCCTAGATTACACCGGACCACTCCACCAAGAACCTTTAATTACCACCCTTACCGCAGAGGTCCGTAGTGGATGCATTCATCAATGTGTGGATAAATTCATAGAGCGGGCTGCTTGCCTCTAATGCCAGAGTTGCTTTTTACAGGATGCTCTTTCCCGACTCGATGTATTTGAGATTCTGAGTGAGAGATATTCATTTCTGAGACAGAGTAGCAGAGACAAAAACACTGTCTGGTCAAGGTCATGATAAATGTTGACCTCTCAGCAGCACTGTGTTGCACTAATGATTGCTATTGGCATTTTTTGGTTCAATGAAATGTTAGCGAGATTTTGTACAAAATTAATTAATAAAAAGCTCAGTGGGTTGTAAAGCAAGCGATGCTAATCACTTAATTTTTATATCTCATTAGACCAGACGGAACTAAAGGACAGCACTCTGCAGAAACGATTAAATGATATGCATGCAAAGTGAAATCATTTGTCAATTATGTTATCTTGTCATTAAGGTTTCTATTCTTCCTCATACTTCTCTGTTGGTGAGTCGCCACAGCCTGTCGTAATTCTGATGATGACTTGATACAAGAGGAGGCTTCCCTTCTTCTGGAGCACAAGATATGTTGTTAATTAAAGAGAAGAAAAGACCCCGACAAGGAAATTCAATTAATTGTGTGTTTAAGATCTTTGGAAGTAACAAAATGTGGTATATTTCTCTTGAGACTAAAAGATATGACCAGCTATCAGAAATACGAAATGTAATTCTACATTAGAAGCTGCTTTAAAACCGCATGATATATTTTTATTAAGTGGCAACGGAGACCAAGGTGGAAATGATAACAATTCATAGAATATTTTGGTAAAATGCTTTTGTTGAATGAACTCATTTCATTGTCAGGGAAATCGGCTGCTTTTTCACTGGACACGCATGCTGATCTGAACTTGCATAGTCTATTTTAATTGGTTTTCCAGGCCTGATTAAACTGAGGCATAAGAAAGGACAAGTTGGTGGATTCATCCTAGGCCACAATATCCTCTGTACCGCATATCACAGACATTGTGAGGCGCAGCGACCCAGGCGTGAACCATTTCTCCTTTTGCTTTTCCAAGAAATCAACTCTACAGGTCCAGTAGAATGGTCATAATATTTGAAAGACATTTTGAAAGCACTGAATTTTGAATTTTTTACCATAATCAAAATAAATGTTAAAGGTTTAAATTATAATAATTATTATTATTATATAATAACCCATAAAAGGCATACAGTTGAGTTCAAAATAATAAAGCAGTGTGTTTAAAAAAGTAAACATTGCACATTCTATTCCAAATCCAAACATGAAGAACAAATGATCAAATTAGTTTTTACTTTACAGAAAGTGAAGAAAAGGGAATATTAGGCTGTTCAAAAAAATAGCAGTGTCTGCATTTTTCTTTACTAACTCAAATATTTACTGTATGAACTGAAAAATGCTTGAAGATTTAGCTTTCTTGGGAATCACTGAACTAATATCTAGTGGTATAACCACTGTTTCTGAGAACTGCTTCACATCTGTGTGGCATGAAGTCAACCAACTTCTGGCACCAGTGAGCAGGTATTCTAGCCCAGGACTATTGGACTACACCCCACAATTCCTCTGCATTTCTTGGTTTTGCCTCAGAATTGATGTCACCCCACAAGTTTTCTATTGGATTAAGGTCCGGGGATTGGGCTGGCCACTCCATAAAATGTACCCTACCCCTACCCCTAACCCTAACCCTTTGGACAGATAGCAAAGAGACATTTTCAAAACATTACATGTGAAATATTGTGATTTTCTAATACAAATATTAAAGCAACCAAAACCCCCATTACCCCGCAATCTCATTCACACATACATACAGGGGGGGGGGGGGGGGGGGGGGGGGTTTAGAGAGTAAAAGGAAAGGAGTTTGAGCCTCTGTGACTTCTAAACTTTATGTCTGTTTTTTTTCATTTTATTCACACCTGCCCAGGTGAGTGAGTGCACAAAAAGCCATTTTACAACATGGCATCTCACCGGGTGAGTTTGTATTGTATTGGTACAGGGTCAGAGTCCCTCTTCTTTGCCTCTTGTGAAACTATGTAATGCAATTATTCAGCTTTGCATTTCAGCAGCGTCAGCGTGC
Source organism: Eleginops maclovinus (assembly GCF_036324505.1). NCBI lineage: Eukaryota > Metazoa > Chordata > Actinopteri > Perciformes > Eleginopidae > Eleginops > Eleginops maclovinus. Next base: position 3,103,234 of record NC_086365.1, read on the forward strand.
TTCAGAATTCTTCTCATGATGTTTTTCTTTCTCCCTGAGCTGGTCTTCACAGCTCTGGCAGGAGCTTAATTCTCAGTATCAGCCGAGCCATGGCCCCGTCATGTTTGTTTTCAACTGATAAAATGTTCTGTTTGAAATACGTTATTTCTTTAGGAAAGAAAATGAGCAAGTGTCTGCGGAGTGATGGCATTGTTGAGCTTTTTCACAGCCCATTTGCTAATTGCTATCCTCTGCTCAATCAGCCGTGTGTTCCACTGTTCAGCTTGTTGTTCCTGGTTCTGTCACCATCAACAAATGCTCTGTTCACCCTGTTTGTTTCTGTCTTTTCACTGCCCTGTCATATACACACCCACACACATGAACAGCAGCATTCGCACACACCTTTCGTAAACACACAAAGACCAGCTGCCTATCAGATTGGAACAGCTGGAATGAACACGTAAAAAACTGCGCGCTAAGAGGTTGCAATCAAATACTGAGCACCAGCAACACTGTTGAGGAAAATATCTGATGAACAGATGGAAAGTCAGGCAGCTCACGGCACGCTGCACGGTGTGAGCTACACTTCAGGCTCCCTGGTTTATTAATAATAATAATAATAATAATACATTTTATTTATATAGCGCTTTTCTAAAAACTCAAAGATACTTTACAGAGATACAATTCATAAAAACATATTTAAAACAACACACTCAATATATGTAAAACACAACATTCATTTACAGTTTCAAAGCAGTTTTGAAAAGGTGAGTTTTGATCTGGGATTTAAACAGGTCGAGGTCGGGGCAGTCACGGATGTATTTGGGGAGTGAATTCCAGAGGGAGGGGGCAGCGAGGCCCTAGTCCCCCCAGGTCCGGAGTTTGGTCCTGGGAGGAAGTGAGAGGAGATTTGAGTCTGACGAGCGGAGGCTGCGGGAAGGAGTGTGGTGTCGGAACAGGTCTGTGAGGTAGGAGGGGGCCTGGTGATGGAGGATTTTGTGGGTGAGGAGAAGGATCTTGAAGTGGTAGGCATTGTGGGACGGGGCGCCAGTGGAGGTTCTGCAGGACAGGGTGATGTTGTCACGGGAGCGGGTCTGGGTGAGGAGACGGGCGGTTGAGTTCTGGATGTACTGGAGTTTATTATAATATTATAGGATTAGTCGCAATGCGAATTGCCGCGAATGTTAGTAGCCAGAAGTGGTAGAAGAATAATTAATATCTAAAGTTCACTTGTATAGGCCACAATGTATGGATACTTTATTGTCTTCATTTTGACTCAAACTAAAGTCTGTAAGTATATTCAGCAAAGTCCCTTTCACCATTGGGCAGGTCTTGACAATCATCTTTATATTGTTTCTTATTTTAATATTACTAATGAAGAGTTAAAATATAAGCACATATCAAAGTTAGTGTTGGTTAAGAATGAGCTCATTTAACCTACTTTATCTGAGGCAGTTTTAGTTTTTACACAAAGAGTTTTGAAGCTCATTATAAGCATTGTATAAAAAAAAATCTTGATCTGCAAATGCCCGTTTTAGAAATTACAAAATGTCAACTAAATTTAGCACGCAGCAGAAAGTTGAAAATCGCCAACATTCTGACACGGCAATGTACAGACACACACATGGATGGTCACTCACGATCGCCAAGTGACCAATTGCATGATTGAATGGACACTGCCCTGTAATTACAGTCTATGACAATATGTCTGCTGCCCTCTGTTCCTCAGTCCCCCCCACAGGCTCCCTTCATCCGTCCTCAAAGCCACTGACCCGTTGGCTTCTATGTAATGACCACTGAAACGGTTCATTCTGTCTTATTGACACAGCCGTACACAGCCTGGACATTATGGCGTGTCAGGATTGGGGATCACAGTTCCGACAGTAAAGAGTGCTGTTGTGGATCACGGTCCTAGTTAATGACCTCTGCTGCGGGTTGTGGAGAATGTCTGCCTTGCTGCCGGTGTTGCTGTGTCCATCTGTCTGTCAGCAAAACTCTGGAGGTCAGGGCCTATTCTGGGAGACCCGCTGACAATAACAGTGCCTGCGGTTATGAATGCCTTCATTCATCCATCCATGCTTTAAGAAAATCAGACACACACCACCCCCGCAGTGGGCCCCATATCCATTAGTGTGACATGTATGTTGACCCCTCCCTTCCTCATTCCCTCCAGCAATCCCACATATTGGGGGGCTGGATCACGGCCCCTGGACTCAATGATTCACCAGGCGACAGATGGAGGGGACACATGGAGATGGTGGTCCGCCTTCCATTACTGCACAGGCTCAGGAAATGGATGTATGTAAAGTGTTGTTGTTTTAGGGGCTGTACAGAAACACAGATTTAAGCATTTTATAAGAAAATTACACTTTTCATGACGATACAATATTACTATGAGAATAGACAAACAATGCATTACACCGTATGTTGAACACAGCTGCACAGTCACGTCGTAAAAATGTAATTTTCTTGATACAAGCAGTCACACCACTCGCAAACTCATTGCTGCCCTGCCATCTGCTCAGTTTCTGGATAGTGCCAAAAACAAAGCACTTGTATATTGAATAAAGCTGTGATACTGTCGATTGGCTCAGCATAATTATGGGCAATAAAACCCAAAGCAGCCAGGTTTACCATTATTCAATGTTTGGCCAATGCAAATAAATAGAAACAAAACAAAGTGATTATTGTTCTCTGCTTTGATTTAACCCGGTGTGGCCTGTCCATATTTTGTTTTGTCATTGACTGAGGTTTTAAGAGGTCTATTTTCCCTAAACCAACCCAGAAACATTGTGAGCATTGCTTTATTAATGAAGTAATATTATTTAAATATAAAGTGGGGAGAACTGGCTGATTTTTTCCTCTGGCTCTCGAGGGGATGGAAGTATCTGTGTCACAACAGCTTGTAGTAGGAAAGCTTGTTTTTCTACAGAAGCCATGATGTTTGTACCATGTTGTAAAAGGTTTCTTCAGTATATTACATTTTACTGAAAGTAGCTTCCTTCCTGTGGGGTCGGAATTAGGAATTGTCTTTGGTTTCCAGAAACAAGGTTACCACTTAAAGACAGTAGCATCTGAGAAGGCTTACAATGGTCCAGTGAAAGCAGAATTTAGAGTGGCTGGAGAATGAGCGGAATCTCCTCAATTTCATTGTTTTCCCATTTCTACATTATTTCCATGAAACAGATGCATCTTGAGGCCCTGCTCAGAGATTGACTACGGTGAAAGTAATTCTGTGTGCTCCCTCTTACACTGCATAGGTGTTAGTGATTTGGCTGCCTTTAGCTTGCATCATGCCTAAAGCTCTGATGGGATCTTAGCCATCCATGTACCCCATAATCTCTCAGGAACAACACTGTCCCCCAGCACCTGGTCACACTAAAGTGTGTGTGTGTGTGTTTTTGTGTGCACTTTGCTCTCTCCCTTACCCTGCTCTCTCTCTCTGTTCTATAAGGAGATTGGAATCGGTCAGTGTTTACAAGTCTATTGCCACGGCAACAAAAGCATATTCTAAGCACCTCAAAACCCAATTATCTCCTTTCCTCAGGCATCTATGATTCACTGTACTTCCTGCTTTCCTCAAGCGTTCATATTCAATGGTATTCTCACACACACGCACGCACGCAAGCATGCACGCAAGCAAGAGTGAAGATTTGGGGAAATCTGATTTCATTAACAAACTAACATGCCAAACAACTTTGTCCGCCTGGTTACATTTTTTGGAAAGATATGTAAAGTGTTGTGAAAGCAAAACATAGGTTATTTCCTACGCTGTGAAAAATAACAACCTGGATATGAATACACTATAATGAGCATAGTGGAATGAGCACCAAAAACAAATGCTAGGATTTTAATCTGGCAATCCAACATTTACCTCTTGGTTTGAGGCTGGTTTAAAGACTGGTGATAGGTGGATGAAATAGGCTGTTGTTGAGATCACTCCTCTGAAGATAGAGGCTGAGATAGAGCATGGCTCTCCTGGTTCTGAGTCATTGAGGTGGACCTTTCCCAAGTTAAGCTAGTCTTTTAGGTTGCAGCTAAGTTGATTAAGCAGACTTTTGTTAGTGTTTACTGAAACTGCAAGTGTGTAGATGTTTTCTCGTTTGACCCGGGCACTTTGCCCGGCCAAAGGCTTCACCTTAGGTAGAGAGCTGGAGGCTGAGGATGTTGTTTTCAGGGTGTTTCAAACAGGAAAGAATTATAATTTTAAGACTTTACTGATAAATTGGTTCAGAATCTAAGATTTCCGATTAATAAGACTTTTCCAAGCTCAATTACTTCAAAGGGAGAAGGTACAGGGGTTTATCAGTGGGTGTTGGACTCTGAATGTGTGTCTACTTCATGTACTGAAATCTTTTTTTGTTGTTGAGGTGAAATTGAAGTAGCAAGGTCAGGTAGAAGAGGAGGCGTTTGGGTGGAGGACAGCAAGGGGGCTCACCAGACAATTATAATAAGATTAGGAGGAGATTTGAGATGTGAGATATTGTACTCGCAGACCAATCTAGCGCTCTCCCACTCATTCTCCCACACGTAAACACAAAGCAATATCATTAACTTTGGCGTACAGAAAGGTAGAGCTTGCTAGTTGTCTCTCCAGAAGAGTAGCTACACAGAAGCCAGCCAGACATTCACAAATACAGACGTCTGACAGTTGAGAGGTGAAAACATGTGTCAGCTTCTACACTGTGTGTATTATAGATTGTTTAATGTCTTCTGCCTCTCCCCTTCCCTCACAGTGGGCCATTCTGAGCACCATTGCCATGGGACAATTTGGGAGAAATAGGATGAAATGAATATCATTTCATGGTAAATACACACAATTATCAAAGCCATGGATTGCACAGAGAGATGGAAAAAGTATAGCAAGATACAGTATAGCTCTGTCTTTTTGAAGCAAGTCCAAGTGAGTCGGGACAGGAGCCAGTCAGTTCAGTTGAATTGTGCACTGTCTGAATAGCCTGTATATCTGCAAAAGCAAAAAAGCCCAAATTCTCAAAGATCAATGTCACAGTTTGACCTTTTCCCCTAGAGTTCATTTGTCAGTGCCCATTGGTTCTTTAACCCACCCCTGAGGCTTGGTGTGCACACACTGCCAACATTTGCATTTCGAAATGGCTACATTAGCTCATATCTGCAACCTCACTACCCATTAGTCAATTAAAGGGTTAATGACATGTCACAGAATCAGGTTCAGTCTTGGCTGGCATATACTGCTTCCAGACGACCAACCTTTAATCTAACCCACTTAAATATGCATGAGCCCTCCCAGTGGGGCTTTAATGGCCCTTAGTTCCTCCCCTTCATCTAAACCCACCCCCCTGCCCCCAGTTTGACAAATGAGATAGTGCACCTTGAGTAACCAAGACAACACTTTGCTCAAGGTTCTGTGATAAAGAACATTGAGGAGGTGCGTGTCAAAAATGTGTCTCGGCTGCTGTTAGCAAGCCTCCGCTGACCTCATGTTCATAATGATGGTGGTAGAGTGTCAGCTCGTGTGATGCCAGTATGTAAATATCACACACACACACTCCTGCTATAGAAATTGATATCCTCTATAATGAGACATTTTGTCTAACCACATATTACCTGACAGGTGCAATTTATATTCCCTGTATATGTGCTTTGACAGTCCAGTTGATGGCCCTACCTCATAAAGATCTGCCCATGTATGAACCGCATGTAACACTGGTAGGGAGGCACAGATTCTTCAACCAAACATCATTATAAAGACATAATTACATGCTTTTTCTGCATTATTAGCTCCATGCTCCAGCTCTGGGTCTCATGCCTTGGATGAGAAGATAATATACTGAGCTGTAACAATGCAGAGATGCTTACAGAGTACAGTAGCTTTAATAGTTAGTATAGGTATAGGTAAAACAGTGGTATCTACTATTAGTCAAATTATTATTTGTATTGACTCAGAATTTCATAATTGCTGCATCTGTAATGCATGAAAATAAAGGAAGAAGAAAACATTGTATGAGTATTTGTACCCAATCGGTGTGCGAGCTTTGACGCCATTATTCATATTTTAGGGTTGAAGTCAACAGATACATAGTATGTGTTAACATATTTGATTTTAGCTCAATGGCAAACTTTATTATATCTCTCAGTTGTAGCTTGACAGTCTTTGTTACAGCCATCCTTTTGTCAAATTTGTGACGAGTAAATATTGAATACAAGCATCTTAATTTGATTTCCCAAATGCCTTGTTGTATTATCTGTAACTATTGTTTTTGTTATAGCTGATTTGCTTGTCGATTTTTAAAATTTTATTTAGAATTTCTGCAATCAGTTTACTGTAGCCCAGCTAGCCGTTATACCAGCTGTCTAATCTGTAGCTATTACAACATGCTAAGTATCTGTTGGATTCTAATCTTTGTACTATTGTGTGAAGTATCTAATCCAGTTTCATTTTTGCTTATATGCTTTCAGAATACTATTGTTTGTGTACTCATATTTTTCTTACAGTGAACTTCTTGCCCTATACTCTTTTCACACTTTCACACTTGCTTCCACTGTAACCTTTAAATGCCAGCACCTCGTCTTCCACCTATATTTTAATGGTGTTGAACTCACTATGCACCTCCGCATGCAGCCAAGGCACAATTATTAACTCATGGGTTAACATACGCATTCTGCCATATGCAACTCTGAACGTCTATCTGTGTATCTGCCAACACATTTATTATTATAAACCAATATTGGGTTGTAATATGTGATATGTGATATGTTGGCCCAGTGACCCTAAAGCAGTAATGCATGTTTTTTTTTAATTTAAGTAAAGGTTGTCACATCTGTTTGTGGCGCTGTGTCTGTCTAGACATAATCATGATGATAAAATGGAAATTGAATGTGTTTCTCTGACTTAAAGCCGGAAGTTATTGTTTTGAAATGCGTGTGAATATCCATATCCTGCGCTTTGATTGAATCACTTTTTTAAAAGCTGGTTCCTGAATCTATCCGCCCCTGCCTTTTCTACTCCTTCAGTCCTCCTTCTTTACCTCCCTCTCATGTCCCTAATGACCTCAGGGCTTATTGGTGTCTAAAGGCATTTCTCTGATTATTTCCGGATCAATTGGGAACATATGGATATCCTGGGAATGACAGCAGGGCCACTCAGTTATTGTAAACACGCCAATAATATCAATGATGGGAGGCTAAACAGCAGAGGTCGTTTGGGTTGGCACTAACATGTCAATAGTGTTTATTTAAGAGACTGAACTGGGCGGTGTACGGCCCACTGTTCCTCCACGGATCCATTTCAATGCATAGATGGAATCAATGTGCAAGTGAGTTTATGTCATTTGAGTATGTAGTGAGTGGTTTGCCCTTGCTTTTTCAATTTTCGCAATGACCTCACACAGATCCCCACTAGAATTATAATGGAAAAGTGGGATGGTAACCCTGTTACAGTATAGGGGACAAGTCTCATTTCACTTGGGGAAACAAGGTCACCACTCACCTTCTGTCTCAGGCCACAAAGCAAATACTCAAAGGGAAAGACCACCATTACTGGCTGCCCATCGCGGGTATCAAGTCTATTCCCAGCAGGAGCACAAACACGCAAACACACACACAATCTCATCTGACATACACACAGAGTTGCAGGCATGCCCACACTTCTGTCAATCCCCCCTGACCTCACCTCAATTACCAAGAGACATCTTTGTTTGGGTTGCCGTGCCTAATTAGCATGGTTCACCACGGAGCAAGTGCCCGATTAGATTCATTTATCAAAGGGGCCTGGGACAATGCTTCATGTCACACCATTAGGATTGCAATCTCTCTCATCATTTCTCCAGCTCATTTCATGAAGCCATTTGACAGTTTTGAACGAGGGAATGAGGTAGGCAGGGAGGGGCAGGGGGGAGAGCAGCATTATGGAGCGCTGGACGGAAGGTAACAGCATGTTAAACAGAATGCTATAAAGAGGATACGTCTGGATACTGAGCGAAGCAGACAAATCGTGTTAGCAGGAGACGCAATAAAGAGAGCAGCAGGGCCAGAAAAAAATGAGTGACAACGTTTTAGAAAGTGGCAGATGGAAAAAGAGAGAGTTGAATAGATTTTGAGAAAGGCAACTAAATGAAGAAAGGAAAAAAGAAAACAGGCTCAAGGGTATTCATATTGAGGCCAGTTTGAATCAGGCACTGTATAGGCAGCCTGAATCTTTCCCTATCACACCTTCCCCCATGAGAACGCAGCTTAACTGGTCTTTGTATACACACACTGCCTATAGAGGCCACTGCAGCCTTCCACATGCATCAAATATTCAAAGCATCTTCTGTTCTCAAGACGCACACACACACGTACCCTCAGACACCCTCACGCACACTCCCTCAGCCTCTAAGACATAAATGTCAATATAGAAAGCAATGCTGGCACATCTTCCTCTCTGTCGCAGTCCGCTCTATTTTGTTCCCTCCCTTTGGTGAAAGGGAATTGTTTATCTGAATTGCTAGAAGATATTGCGAACCATTTTTCAAAGCGTTATCATTTTTTATTTTTCACATGCTGTGCAAATTGATGCATGGGTAAGAGAGGTGGGCAGGGGGTTAGGGACTGAGGGAGACGACCATCGGACAATCAATCACCGCAAAGTTCCCGCAATGACAAGTAGAAGGTCTGTGACATTTTTGACTGACTTGATTGATGTGTTTTTGAAGTGCGGGGGGAGTGGTGTCAAACTTCCTTCCTGGATAGAGCAGATAGATCACACGCTGGAATCAGCTATATACTTTAACCAGCTGGTCTGGATGTGGTGCATCTACAGGTGTTCCCAATGAATGAGTCACTACAGAGTCCAGTTGCCAGCATATTGAATCCGGAAATGTTGAGTAGGCCTACATCAAAGTTGTATGTTAAAAATGTATAGTACGGTTGCTTTAATTAAAATGAATGGCATTATAGCCTATATGTAAGTCAGACTGAAATAATGGCTTGGCATATTTGGACTGCTTTGGAGTGGTTTCGGGGGTTATTGTGAATGCTGAATCCATTTCTGACATTGAGCCCAAAATGAGTAAAAAATATGGACATTTTCCGGTTAAAACTGACATTTTTTATTCTGAAAATGTCAGAAATGGACATTTTCAACAACCCCCTAAACTCTCCAAATCGGCCAAGACATTCTTTGAACTATTATCCACATTTATTGTAATTAATGCAACTTATGTTGATAGTGCAAATTGCCCAACATATGCAGGTTAGCATCCGGCAGTTTCTATGTGCTTGGGACCCGTACTGTATATTTCTATCATAAAACTTTGGGGTCCTCAACATTTCGAGGTTCACAATAGGAATCTATGAGCTGGCAAATAGACAAACATGAAGACTTCTATTCTCATGAGTACCATGCTGATTAATAAAAAAGGTTTCAAGTAATTCATTTGGGACATCTGCTAGGGTTCAGTATAGGCAATAACATCCTCTTGTTAGTGTGCAGTAGAACCATAATGTCAGGTTTCTCTAATTAATGTGTGTCACTCCGCTGTAGCAGAGACTCTTTCATGCTACTGATGTGAATTCCTTTCAGCTGCTATACACCATCAGTATTTACAGTGCTCAAGAGCTACTCAAGAGCTATTCAGCTATCCTGAAGGTCAGGTATACATTCATAAACTTTATATTATTGAACCTATGCCATAGAAATGTTCAATTTTCTCTTTGAAATGTATTGCAGTGTTCTTTTCTTTGTGATTTGTGTAAGGGGAATATATTGGAAAAAGAAGAAGTAAATGGTGGGTATATGAATTGGTAAGTCTATCATTAGTGATCTTTCTTGACCTTTGTTTCATATATAAGGTGTGTCTGGCACTTTGTGTTTGTAATGAAACTGACGCATTATAAGCTGAATCAAGGCTCTGTAAACAGTTTGAGGGGGCATACATATGCAATATTTCAAAAATCATCAATTAAAGACAGAACATTTGTACGTTTTTTGCCTAGCATTGATTTGTTGTCTAAAAAAGAAGCCAATATTAACCTGATCCTTAAATAGAACATAATTATCTATTCACATACCCAAGGTGGGAGAAGTGCTCAGATCTTACCTAACTAAAAGTAGGAGTGTAGAAATACTCTGTTACAAGTTAAAGTCCTGCAATCAAAATGTTACTTATTATAGTAACTTATCAGATTATAAGTATTGATGCATTAAAGCTGGTAAAGGTGCAATTACTTTGTATACTCTAAGCAAGTAGAAGTATAAGCTACCATTAAATGGAAATACTCAAGTAGAGTAAGTACCTCAAAATTGTATTTAAGTACAGTACTTGTGACTGTACACTGCTGACCCTTCTAATGAACACTTGATCAAAAGATGGAAAACTGCTAAAAAAGGTTGGACTCTTATTTCCCATTCTGTGTTCCAGTATATTCACCGAGTCTAAAACTGAGAGGAGTCATGTTCTGTCTTCTCTCCTCAAGCTATTTCCTCCCGCTGCTTTATTTCACACCGTTCTGTCTCAGTGTAAAGGGTGGCAAGGCAAGGTGACATTTGAAAAGTGCATTTCCCTCTCCGCTCCGTCAATCTGTTCTTTTCCCTCACAGACAGCCCCCTCCATCTGCACACTTCCAGGGCACACACACATATACACACCTCGACCCTACCCACTGACAATGATGTCCCTGGTTACCAACGGGGCTGAGTGTGTTTGGTGGACCAGACTGCGACCTCTGGACCTCTAAATGACACTGCGGGCTGTGGTGTGACTCGAGGGCCCATTAGGAATCAAACCCAGCACCCGATCTGTCACATAGTGTTGTGTGACGAGCTGTTAGACATGACGCTGTCACCTCCCAATGACAGGTTGTCAACACCTGTGTCAAGATGATCGATTAGCAGATTGAGTCCCAAAACATTGACCCCCCCCCCGCTCGCTCTCCATTTTTTAGACTGATTCAAATACGGTTTAGAATTGTTTATACTTCCTCTCACAGACTGCAAGTTTGTCGATCCCCTTGGTGACAGAGTTGTGTTGCATGTTTGGAGGATAATTGCTTAGCTCATTAGTTGTGTGTGTGTGTATCTGAGCAGCGGGGGATTTGATCTAATGTTGTTATGGTGAGATGTTTCACAGAGCGACTGGTGATCTCTCAACCTGACGCATGGAATGGCTCGAGTGCATTGCAAAGCCCTGTGTGATCTGTTGAGTCTCCTCATTCATTTTTAATGGCCTTTGAGAAGAACGCTTGTTTTCCATCACCACCTCCATTTTGGCAGCGAGGTAAACAGATGGATACTGACAGTGAGCGAGCGTCTCACAACAAGTGTCTGACTCCGCCATATCTCCTCCTTGACAGCAAGCCTTCACACCGCTTTCTCTTACCCCTGCGGGTAGCCAGTAAATTAAACACTAGACATTATAGGGATTTATGTTGCACAGAAATGGGAAGAAATACCAGTAGGAATTTGACAGCTTCTCTACCACAGTCACAAATAATGGGGCCCTCTATGAGTTTGCGGTCCAGACAGCTCAGGTTTTTATTGCTGCTGCTGTCTTTTATAAAAGGACTTGGTGTCAATCTTAAATGTTTAATAACTTCAAAAGAAACAGCCTCCCTTACCGTCTCTCTCTTCCTCTGTGTGTTTCAGCTCTGTGTTTCATTCCAACTCTTCTGTCACATCCTCATTCTCCCATTTATTCCCACATTCAGAGGGATTCGCTTGTCATATACAGTGGGGCAAAAAAGTATTTAGTCAGCCACCAATTGTGCAAGTTCTCCCATGTAAAAAGTTGAGAGAGGCCTGTAATTTTTATCATAGGTATACCTCAACTATGAGAGACAGAATGAGAAAAGAAATCCAGAAAATCACATTGTAGGATTTTTAAAGAATTTATTTTCAAATTACTGTGGAAAATAAGTATTTGGTCAATAACAAAAGTTCATCTCAATACTTTGTTATATACCCTTTGTTGGCAATGACAGAGGTCAAACGTTTTCTGTAAGTCTTCACAAGGTTTCCACACACTGTTGCTGGTATTTTGGCCCATTCCTCCATGCAGATCTCCTCTAAAGCATTGATATTTTGGGGCTGTCGCTGGGCAACACGGACTTTCAACTCCCTCCAAAGATTTTCTATGGGGTTGAGATCTGGAGACTGGCTAGGCCACTCCAGGACCTTGAAATGCTTCTTACGAAGCCACTTCTTCGTTGCCCTGGCGGTGTGTTTGGGATCACTGTCATGCTGAAAGACCCAGCCACGCTTCATCTTCAGTGCCCTTGCTGATGGAAGGAGGTTTTCACTCAAAATCTCACGATACATGGCCCCATTCATTCCTTCCTTTACACGGATCAGTCGTCCTGGTCCCTTTGCAGAAAAACAGCCCCAAAGCATGATGTTTCCACCCCCATGCTTCACAGTAGGTATGGTGTTCTTTGGATGCAACTCTGCATTCTTTCTCCTCCAAACACGACGAGTTGAGTTTTTACCAAAAAGTTCTATTTTGATTTCATCTGACCATATGACATTCTCCCAATCCTCTTCTGGATCATCCAAATGCCCTCTAGTAAACTTCAGACGGGCCTGGACATGTACTGGTTAAGCAGAGGGACACGTCTGGAACTGCAGGGTTTAAGTCCCTGGCGGCGTAGTGTGTTACTGATGGTAGCCTCTGTTACTTTGGTCCCAGCTCTCTGCAGGTCATTCACTAGGTCCCCCCGTGTGGTTCTGGGATTTTTGCTCACCGTTCTTGTGATCATTCTGACCCCACGGGGTGAGATCTTGCGTGGAGCCCCAGATCGAGGGAGATTAGCAGTGGTCTTGTATGTCTTCCATTTTCTAATAATTGCTCCCACATTTGATTTCTTCACACCAAGCTGCTTACCTATTGCAGGTTCAGTTTTCCCAGCCTGCTGCAGGTCTACAATTTTGTCTCTGGTCTCCTTTGACAGCTCTTTGGTCTTGGCCATAGTGGAGTTTGGAGTATGACTGTTTGAGGTTGTGGACAGGTGTCTTTTATACTGATAACGAGTTCAAAAAGGTGCCATTAATACAGGTAACGAGTGGAGGACAGAGGAGCCTCTTAAAGAAGAAGTTACAGGTCTGTGAGAGCCAGAAATCTTGCTTGTTTGTAGGTGACCAAATACTTATTTTACTGAGGAATTTACCAATTAATTCATTAAAAATCCTACAATGTGATTTCCTGGATTGTTTCCCCCATTCTGTCTCTCATAGTTGAAGTGTACCTATGATGAAAATTACAGGCATCTCTCATCTTTTTAAATGGGAGAACTTGCACAATTGGTGGCTGACTAAATACTTTTTTGCCCCACTGTAGGTGACATTTGCCGGTGAAGACGGCCTCTTTCATCGTCACAGACACAACTGTAACAATCAGCGCTGCGGCAGAGCTATTGACAAACTGCTGTTGTTGTGACTTTAAAGGCGCACATTAACAACCGATTCATTAATCATTTTTTGCTGATGGCTTTTGATCAGCAGAGCAAGATTGTGTTCAAGGACTTGTTGAAGGTCGCTGTGTGCAGATCTGTGATTGCTGTGTAAATCGATTATGGCAACACCTCCCTCCGAGGATGCTGTCAGAGAGCGAGGCAGCTCCGAGCAGGCTTCAGAGACGGGCCCTTGTTTAAGAGGGGGGATCCGTGTTGGAACATCACACGCATCACAGACAGGCAAACTAACATAACATCTACATACATGTGGTATATACAGCACATGCTTACCTATTGTCATATGTCTGCAGTAATAAATCAACATACAATACATTATGCTTCTGTTTACATTCAGCTGGAGGCATTTAGTGTAGTGCATGTGAACAGCAGTGTTAACCACAGTGCTATTATTTAGATGTGTCAGAAAACTGACTCATCTAAATGTAGCTTTGTGATGCCCAATTTTAGCTCTCTCACCTCCTATGGGCAGCCATAATAAATGTGCTAATACAAATTTGATTTTTAGCTATGTGATGTATGTCCCCTTCTGATCTCTGAACTGCTCTTTTTCTGTTCTGTCACACGTTAACTTCATGTACAGAAAAAAGATGGATCAATGATGGGTCACTAGAATATCCTGCTGACAGCCTCAGGACCTCTCTGGTTATGTGAACCCTGACAAGTTCTGTCAGCTGTGGGCTACATTTGGAAACCAGATTAATATGAAGAGGGCATGGAAAGGTTGAGGGATGTAACGGGCGGAGGCTTTGTGAAGGTAAAAACTGAGAAGCAGCTTTAAAGAGAGATGCATTAGGAGGGGCGGGTGCAGAGGGGGATGAGAGGGGGAGCAGAGCCAGGTGAAGTGATGTTCAGTCTTCTGAGCAGGGACGTGGCTGTTTGTCAGCTCCCAGGCTGAGGGTTATCTGTCTCCCCCAGCTGTGCCACCCAGCTGTCACACACCGCTCCCCTCCGCCCTGGCAGCCTGGCACACGGCTGCCTCTGCCCACCATTCAGTTGTTACGGTTGAAGATTATTAACATGGAAATGAGCAGGGTTAGGTTGTTTATGCAGTGTGCACCAAAATAAGAACCCCCCCATGCCCCTTACGCCATGGCGAGGAAGGTTGACCAACACTGTAGCTATAGCTACGATCCTAGTCTCCTCCTGTCTTCTCTTTAATCAGACCGGTCTGCACACCATGAAAGTTTTCTGTGGAGGCGGTCTTGGAATTTCTCTGCAGGCATTTCCCAGAGGAAGCCATGTGCGTCCTCCAGACACTCGACCAATCTGCAGTCCCCCAGACCCTCGCAACACCCTACCCTGCTGGGTAAGAGCCTTAATTACCCAGAGCCTATCACTGCAAACAGCCACTTTGCAGCCAACCACCTGTGACTCAGACTGTGGGAAGCTTTGGCTACATGGGGCTGTGTGGGGGGGGGGAACAGCCAAAGCCTTGTGCTGGCCAGCCAGCCATTGATTAAAGGAATCAGTATTGATTAAGGGAGCAGGGGACATCTGGAATGGACCAATTTATGTCCCCACATCAATTATTCAAATGGCTGCTTCTGAATTGGATTAGAGGACGATCTTCCTGCCATCATTTCTACGCCTTTACAATCTGTGCCCTCTCAGCAAGCTGTTGTCACAAGTCTACTGACAAGTCCGCCCCTTGAAATGCAAACTTTTGGTTTGCCACAGGGACATTTACCACATCTACAGCTGCTGTTAGTAAGTCACTGTGCTCTGTCCAGGCTTTCTCAGCTCGATAATGTGCATTGGTACAATCCTAGAGAAAGGGTTTTTTCAGCCCCCTGCTCACTGACTAAATGCCTATAGCCGGGTGCAGGCCCACACTGTGTTGTCAGATTTGTTTCTCAGTTTGCCCTTCTGTCTGTGTTGACATCTTGAGGGCTTGAACGCAGCACAAATGGCACAGCCTGCTAAAGTCTGGTCCAGAGGGTTATTCATATTCATAATGTTGGTGCTGGAGAAGCTGTGGAAACGTGCCCGGCTTTGTTCACGTATGGTGTGTATTTTTTGTGGGTATTTGTGTGGTTCTCTGTGTGAGTGTGCCTGGCGGAGTTGTGCTTTGTGTATCATGCAGCACTGGGCCCAGCTGATGGGCTGCTGTCCATTGTAGACAGGCTAACATGGGGGGGATGAGCAGTGGGACTGAGCGGGGGACAAAGCCCACAGGTGGGCTGCTGTGATAGAGCGCTGCCCTTTGTGTGGCTCCCAGTGCAGCAGCTCACACAAACCCTGGCTCCTCTGACAGTGATTGATGAGTGATTTTTTTATTTTGTACTTCAGATATTATCATGGATGGTGTTTGACTCTGTATATAGCATTAAATGTTACTGGATTGCCATTATATTTAGTTGTATGATTGTATCCAAACATGTACGATGTAAGAGCAATGATACTTAACTGTACATACTATATTAGTTTTTTCCATTTTTTTGATATACTAAACTATGACTTTTTTTCCGTTTTTGATGTACTATTCTTTTTCTTTTTTGTCAAATATTGATAAATTCCAATTAATATATTATTACTGTTTTCAAAATACTTTACCATGTCCTATTTTCATGATAATTCAAACATATTGTACCTTACCATGACAGTTTTTCATACTATTTTACAACTTTATTCCATAGTTTCCAACAATATGCTATACTATGATTTAAAAAAATATTTATAACATACATAAAGCCATCTTCACCATGCCATCCAACAATAGCAGGCTCTGACTGGTGCCTGACGGTTTGGGAAGTGCTTGATTTGAAATGCAGCAATGTTTTCGTTGAGAGGAATAAACATTTTAAATGCCTTTCTGTAAAGTTAAACATGCTGGAAGATACTGAATGTGAGGCTGTTGACGTGAGAGTATTGGCCAAGACTCTCTTTAAGCTGCAGAGATATTTTCTGAAACAAGCCTATCTGTTGCACAGCCTCGATCCATTATCCACAGAAAGAACATGTTGGACATGTAAGTGGACAATAAAATAATATTAAATTCAACGTACTTCACAACCACATAATCAATTTGCTGTTTTCCATAGGCTCACACAGCCCCGGTAATTCCCGTTTGGTGAGAGCATATGGCGCTGGAGCCCGGGGAGCAAATGTGCAGTTTAGAAGGAACTGCATGGTTGTTATTAATTAGGAGCTAAAAGGGGAGAGAAGATTTGTTGAGCCCGTAAAGGAGAGACTTCACAGCATTGTGTGTGTGTGTGTGTGTGTGTGTGTGTGTGTGTGTGTGTGTGTGTGTGTGTGTGTGTGTGTGTGTGTGTGTGTGTGTGTGTGTGTGTGTGTGTGTGTGTGTGTGTGTGTGTGTGTGTGTGTGTGTGTGTGTGTGTGTGTGTGTGTGTGTGTGTGTGTGGTTTCATACATGTAGTTTGGAAACAATCATGTATCAAACATGCTAATTGGGAATCAATAGGAATAATAATTTAAAACAATTTCATTAAATATAATCTTCTGCCCTGAAGAATAAATTATGAAACGCTTGTTTATACTCAGTGATTTGACTCCAGCAGACTCTCACACCCGGTCTCAGCTCAAATGGTTACTTCAGTGTTCACCTCTGTTGTGACTTGATCAGATTTTCCTCTTCGTTCTCCATCTGTGGCTTTAAGGGCGTTCCTGTAAACAATGCTTTTTGTCTGATTTCTTCCCCACTCTTTCCCTGCTGCCACCAGAAACACAAATGTTTACCAAGACAGAGCAGACGGAGGAGAACGGGCTCATATTGGTAATGGCTCCCATCTGTTTGCGTACAGTTGTCAATATCTCTGAGTCCACTCCTGAAATTAGACCCGTCAACCCGTGTCCAAACTGCTCTCCTATCATCAATCCATCCATCCTGCTGTCAGACAGCTCTTCACGCCGGAGCCCCATGTTAGACCTCACTTAAAGACTCAGCCTGACAGGCAATTACAGATGTTTCCAGAGTCAGAATCCAGTTTATAGCCAGGTGTGTTTACACATAAGGAATTTGCTTTGGTGTCTGGTAAAAAAAGGTTGTAAGAGGAAGTAAAAAATATAACGATAATAAGAAGAAATGTGTTTAAAAAAACTATTTAGCATTAAAAAGAATACAGACAAGTATATGCATCAAATTTAAATATACAAGATAACTTCATGGAGAAAAAAAAAGTTAACTAATTTCCGTTGTACTCTATCAGTAGAACATTCTTGAACAGTAAAGTAAAAAGTGAAGCTGAAAATAAAACGATTTATTTTCAGTTCTAATTATTTTTAGTTGTAATTATTTGTAATTTGTTATGCTTCTTCTTTTTGTATTTTGCTGCTGCAATCAAAACATTTCCCAGTTTGGGATAAATAAAGTATTTCTGATTCTGATTCTGATAAACAGAGAGAAGATTTAGGCTTTGCACCTTCTCCAGTTTGCCACCTCTAATTCTGCCATGTGTTCCCCTTCTCCTGCAGTCGTTTCCATGCTCCAAAGTCAATGTGTGTTAGAGATACATCACGAGCAGGAGACAGGCTGGCACCATTAGCAAGGTCAAACCATCACTAAGCTTGAAGTGTTTTTATACCCCGAGATAACTGAGCTGTATGTGCAAACCACTTTTCCTGAGACATCAGGTTCCTACCTGGACCTGTTACTCAAACATATTTTTTTAGAAAACGTTGCCACCACAGCTGATGGAGTGATATTATTCTTTTGAAGTGCTCTGTTGACAGTACATCTAATAGTCTTAAAGATAAGTATTTTAAGCTGAGGTGGCCAGGCAATGAATATGAGTTCAAGTCCCCAAAGCTGCAGGTTCAGCCTTATCGATCGTCCAAACCCAGAGCACCCAACTCCTCGTCTGTCCATCACCTCTCCATGTGGACGGACCTTTGAGCCTTTTTCTCCCTTTTATTTCTCCATGGCCTCATCAAGTCAGTGTGTGCTGGGGTGGGGGTTGGGGGTGAAAGGGCTGCCGTGATCATGGGAGTGTGAAACCCCCCCCCTAATGTGAAGCAATCATAGCGGGCTCTCTATCATCCTGCCCCCTTCACTACCTCCATCCAGCCTCTCCTCCCTTCCATTATTCCCACCTCACTAGTCAGAAAATTAGGGTGAGATTTGGCGGTCCTCTCTACCTCTCCTACCTCTCTCCCTGCATCGTCCCTCTTTATATTCCTCACCCATTACCCCCAGTTCACTGGATGGTATATGGAGGGTGACACTGGGCCAATTCAATCTCTTGTCCCCATCACCCTCTCCGCCTGACAAAATGCCGCAGCCTCCGCTCTACGGACACACACCTCACACGTCCCTTGCCCTCCTTTGCTATACACAACGTTGTATTTCCTCAACTGTCACTCCTGCTTTGCATATTTATTTATTTTTTTAACCTTATTTTGGACTTGTAACTCCTATGCGTCTAAGGGAATATATAACAAATTGAAAAACTGTATGCCTGCAAATTAGTAGTATAGTATGTTGAAAAAAGTAAGTTCAATATGTCAAAAATATGAAAAAATACCACAGTATATTATGCTTAAAAAAGTTCTTCAATACTATGTCCAAAATATAATGAAAAAAGATTTGGTATATTGGTATAATTGGTATAGGATGTCAAAAAAAGTGAAAAAACACCATAATATGTCGAAAAAAGCTGTTATCTGTTGAAAATATAATGAAGTATCTTTTGAATTTGAATACAGTTGGTATAGTATGGAGAAAAATGTCATAGAAAAAGTATGTTAAAAATATCATTACAAATCATCAAAGTAAATTATGTTGAAAAAAGTCATAGTAAAAATGTATAGCATTGAAAATAGTCATAGTGAAGTATGACAAAAAAAAATCATAGTAACAGAAAAAATTATATTACATTATGGCACAAACTTCACACTATAGTTTGTTGAAAATATCATGAAAGAAATCAGTAGAAAGTCTTCGACATTTTGTTGCTTCAAGTTTTAGATTAGGTTGTGTGAATAATGGTGTGCAAGTAAAGAAATGCTGGTATACCCAAAAGGGGTTTCAGACCGTACCTGATGCTGCTGGCTCTGTTGAACCTGTTAGGGTTCCTGCTCAGATTTTGATGACTGCAGCTAATAGTTTGCACAGTTAGCCTGCGAAGAGGTCTGGGAGGTCGACTTCTTCTTTAAATATTCATCACCAAGTGTGCATCTTGCAGGCAGCTGTGTCCCAGTGGAGATAGGGGCATGTCAGAGTCTTAATCTGGCTCACAGTACTTTTATATTCCTGCCATAGTATCTCAGAAAACAATCTAGTTTTAGCAAGTTAAACTTACCGACAAAACTGCACTCTGCAAATTGAAACAAAGGGAAAAAACAGACAGGAAATGCTTGGTTTCATAATAAAGTTTATTCTATATTACAAATAGTATTTTGTTCTTGACTGCAAAATAGGAATGCATTATATTTACATACACAGGTATACAATTAATTATAACAAAGTTAGAGAAGCTCGCCTTATATCCCCCAGGTTTCATTTTTATCTCTCGATAAGATACTCTTTATCTTTCAAATATGGTCTAATAAAAGTCTTTTCTAGCATGTTTGTGTAACACCTGCTATAACACTGAGCTAGGAGGACATTTTAAGTTCCTAAAAAACGTTTGAAGGTGGAAACTTTATCTGTGGCCTTGGCAACACAAGGTGGCTACTAGCAGACAACCTTTGTTGCAGGGAGAGAGACGGGGCGAGGGAAAAGGGAGGACAGGAAGTTACACCGGGGGGTAGATTCACAACGACAGAGTAGGACTCACCGCATGTTATCTATGAACAGACGGCAGGGAGGGGGAAACTTTGGGTATCTAGACACAGAACACATTGGCTACGTTACTGAAGGGTTTCAGTCGTACGTTTCTTACAATAATAATGCCAGCTTTGCGTGAATTACTCAAGTGCCTTAATGAATCCTTATTCCCCTCATTTCAATATGATTAGTTTGATATGTTTATTCCTTGTCCAGCAAACGCCTTGTGAATTTACCCCTCCAAGTTAAACAGACATTCATCGTACTGTATAGCTGCAGACTGTGATTCATGGACAATGACTTGGACATCTCACACACATTTGACACAAGGGCTAAGAAAGAAACAGTCACTAGCCAAACTCAGTCTTAAACATTAGTCTACTATAAGCCCATCGTGCCACTCCTGTTAGAAGGTTGTTTATCTCTATGATGAGTCATGTGTTTACATTCCAAAAGCAACAGTAACACATGGTGGCGTACTAATGCAGTCTTTTGTTGCTTTTTATGAAATAAACTGTTTGCTGTGGCCATCTTTAGTTGCTTGAGTCCAGCTTCATAACTCAAAAACGTAAATGTTTCTTTTCTGTTCTGGGCTCAGTTGAAATAGAACAAATGTCAATGATGACATACTCGATGTAATGCAATGAACAGCTATAAAAAGAAGATGTAATAGCAGCAAAAACAGAGCAAGACTTAACCTGCATCTACTGTGTACTAAACCGATAATGGCCTGTAATGGAGGACAGACATTTTAATCTGGGCTTATGATGTGTGAGATCCATATTCTAAAAAGAACAGTTTGCTTGTAAATGAAGTCCAAAGTAGCAGTACTGTAGAAGTATATAAATATCTTTGAGCAAGGCAGTTCCATTTCATACCATCCAAATAGGTCAACATGCAAGGGTATATACTATCTGTTTTATTTAGCATCTAACACGTCACAAAACTATGGGCATGAGGTTCTGCAGTTTGGATAAAGGTTCCACCTTAAACGAAAGTTATAGTTTTTATTACATGAACAATCCACTTTTTCCATCTCAGTTCTTCCAAGCAAAAGAAAGATAAAAGAACACATCCACATCATCATTGCAAGGCTTAGTTTTCTTATTTTTCACTTTTTTTTAAATAAGTTTCTTAAATTGTTTACGTTTTACATGCGCTTAAAAAGCCAATAAAGGACCCAAGGTGGACCTAGGGCGGTCTTCACACATTCACATCACCACATGGGGCACGTTGTCAAGGCAAAAGAAAGGGCAGAGGTCAAAGGTACGGAGGGCGCCTCCATCATTTTGCTTTCTATCACGCTTTCCAACAAGTCGGATCTACTTTCAATGTATCGTTTCTGTCTGTCCTGCCGTGATGCTCACACTTGTTGCGTTGTCGCTCTGCTTGATCAGATTTTTTTTTTAGATTTGAGAAGGCCGCCCGCCACTGAGGATAACTACACTAATACAGACAAGAACGCCTCAACAGTTACACACTCAAGAGTTGGGGTTTTGCCGTATGCAACTAGCTACCATCTCCAACGCTTGTGCAAAACAGAAAAGAAACTGGTAGGTCAGGAGCCGGACACAGGGGGAAACGGTGTGCCGAGAGCTGGAGACCCTGGACGATGGTAAGTGTAAGGAGGGTCGGTTCGCCTCGCCCACAGAGTCTCTTCCCTCGACACACTGAGGTCAGAAAAATCACACAGGTTTCTCAGAGTTCCAGTCACAATATGTTTGTCCTAAAAGCTGTTGACTATATAGTCATTTTTTGTCCGTTCCTCAGTGGCACTTTACAAATACATTTTTGACCATTTTGAAAATTTGAAGCTCCTTTGGTATTTGGCTGGCCGTCTTAGTCCATCTTGTCTAATTTCTCCACACAAAAGTCTTTAAATAAGAACATCCTGGGAAAGGAGTGCTACTCTCATAGCGGAGCACCTTCAGGGAGCAGCGCTGCATTGAATCATTCTTCTTATTTTTAATGTTGAAGCAGTGTCTTACCCAGAACATTTCAGTCAGCTTTCCCTTTACCTCCGCCAGGTTGGCGTACATATCTGGGCAGTCAGGATCTTGTGCAGCTGCTGATTGTGTGTGTTTCTGTGCGTGTGTGTGTGCTTTGATAGACCGTTGCAGTGGCGACACAAGATTGAAAGTGGCAGAAGCCAGACAAAGACTGCTCCTGGTGTTTGGATTAGCCTTCAGAACACTGCCGTCCAGGGTTGGTAGTGTGCTTTTTACAGAGGATCCAACTTGGGTCGGGGCCTCTAGGGTTTTGTCTAATAGTAAAATTTTGCAGTAGCCACATAAGCCAGATGGAAGCAGAAATCATGAGCATTTTCTTTGAAGTAATGTATGCTGGGCAGGGAGAAATGTACGAATGTTGCAAAGTGATATAGATCTGGGATGCTCCGGTTTGTAAAGTCACATTTCATTAACGGAAAAGTTCAGAGAAGCACTAAACCTTCCCTTTCCCCATCAGTCTTTTTCTTAAATACAACTCCAGCTACATTAAAGAACGAAAGAACATTCTAGGTTTGCCTGGACTCGCCCCAAATTCCGCAGATATGTATGCTTTGCTTGTAGGTACAGTGTAAACTCGGCAAACCATCCTTGCATTCATTTTCTTCAGACGTTCATTTGGCTTGCAGTCATCATTTGTGATGTTTCCTCTTTATTCCGTACACTTAATATAGAACTACATAACTGGACCACAGAGATGGTTTATCTTAACTATCCTATTTTGAAAAAAGTTCTCAACAAAATGGATAACCATCATTGTGGTTTTTAAAGAATTACCTATCGGTGTAAATTCTTGAAGGCAACATAAAAATGTTTTTCCCCTCTCTTCTTCCTGCAGGGGGACTAAGTATGCCAATGTGGCCAGCTTTCAAGCAATCACCCCTTGAAGCCTCCCTGTGGTGAAACTGAGGGATCCCCGCATTGCACTGTGGGAAACGCCAAACTCAGCCCCAGACCACCCTTCAGATATCTTCAGGTAAACTAGTCTATGCAGCAGAGTGGATGAGGAAAACAAAATATCTCTCGGGGAAGAGGAAGCAGAAAAAAGGTCAAGGAAGAAGTCATCATCTTTGAAAGGCGGAGGGAGGAAGTCACATGATGAAAAAGATGGGGACAGGTCTTCGCTCAGGCACGGCTCGGTTTCTGATGGGGTCTTTTCCCAGTGCGCCCTGGGAAGTGCGGTCCTCAGCTCTCCAGACTCATGAAGGCAACCACCTGCTCCAGCTTGAAGGCCAGCCTCTGTTTCCGGGCTGCATCGTCCTCCTCCAGTGAACACACAATCTGCCCGCAGGAAGGGAGGTAAACACACGTTACTCAAAGTACTCAACATGACAAAATCATAGCAAGAAGCTCCAATGGGTTCCGTATTTACTTCTTTAATAGGAAGTCGGTCTAAATTGTACACAGTCTTAGATATTGATGTCTCACTGTTACGTACCTCCTCAGTGTACTTTTCCACATAGGAGTAGATCTCACTGAGAGAGCTCATGGAGTTGAACTCGTTCATGTGCATCCGTGACTGTTCTGCCAAGTAGGCATTCATGTCTTGGTCGCTGATCGCTTGCATCTTACCAATGTCGGAGTAGTACCTGACATTAAAACAAAGCATAAACACTTAGAAAAACAGAATCCACCCCGCGCTGTTGAGTGTAGATAGAGCTGCTGTCTCCTTGGAGCTCATTACTCCTGAAGCTCTTTGAAGATATGTAACTAATATATGTAGCAGAGAGGCAACACGTGTGTTGCACAGTGACATAACTTTAACCTTCAAAACCTCACACACAGGTACAGGTAATCAGTCACTGTCAGCAGCAGCTGTGTTGCCACTATCAACTATGTTAATTAAAGCTGCTTATTTACATATTATATTCCTGAAGCTGCAGGAGTTTGGCTGGATAACTCTGGGCATGTGTCTTTGCCAGGACACAAGTCTACAGAGCAAACTGAGCAAAGGAGAAGGCAGGTGGGTGATGCTCATAGCCTCTGCACAGAGGTCGGTCACACACACACACACACACACACACACACACACACACACACACACACACACACACACACACACACACACACACACACACACACACACACACACACACACACACACACACACACACACACACACACACACACACACACACACACACACACACACACACACACACACACACCTGTTCAGTGCTGCAGGGCAGTTGTAGGGAGCTCCTCCAGGCAGGGGATTGTTATTTTAGAAACCAGGTGTGCTTGTTTTAAGAATCAAATTGATGACACACAATATTTAATTTCTCTACTGCATAAATAAACATGCATATAGCACTGAATGATCATAGTTAGGGTTAGTTAGCAGTGGCTTAGTCAGTAGGGGCTTGGACTGGGAATCGTAGGGTCGCCGGTTCAAGCTCCGAACAGACTTGAAATATGGAAAGTGGACTGCTACTTGGAAAGGTCCCAGTTCACCTCTTAGGCCCTGCTGTGGTGCCCTTGAGCAAGGCACCGGACACCTCCAATCCCCCCTCCCCATTGCTCCCCGGGTGCTGCACAATAGCTGCCCACTGCTCCTAGTACTAGGATGGGTTAAATGCAGAGGACCAATTTCACTGTGTGCTCTGCTGTGTGCATGTATGTGACAATAAAGAGGGTTTCATCCTCTGATTCTATCTATCTATCTATCTAGTTTCATCTATAATACCCTAATATTTTCCAATTAGCCAATAGAACATTTTGCATTTTTATTGCAATTCTGCAAAAAAAGCAGTTTGTAAAGAAAAAAAAGGGACATCAATTGTTAGCTTTGCAAATGCACTGATCCATATGCAAACAGCCTCGTAAACAAGTAGTGTTATGACAGCCGTGATGGATTTGTCATTGTCTGGAGACCATCATTCCCACATCAAATTCAAGGCAAGTGTCAATATCTCAGGAGCTGGCTTCACTTCACAGCCCCAAATTAATAACATCAACACACTGTAGCAAAGTTAAAGCTCTGTGGGATACCACAGCTCTGCCCAACAGCTCTGCCTCCAAACTCCACCTGAAACTGCTGAATGTGCATACATCTGCAGTTATTGCCGTATGTCATTTATCAGCATTTCAAAAGTTTTTGCAGCAAAGTAAGAACTCAATGTCTGCATATGTTCTGTCCCTACAGAGCAGCCCTGGTGAAGCAGCAGCAGAGATGAGGTAAGAGCGTCATAGCTTCACAACTAGGCTCTGACATAGAGGGGAGGGGAGGAGGACATCTCTTCTTGTTCTCTCCCTTATCAAAGGTGCAGCTTTCTGCCTTTAAATCCCCCCCTTGCATGACCCTTGCTTTGGCTCGGTTGGACAGCAGAGTGAAGCAGCACCACCCTCACTCAGTCACTCCTATACTACAGAGGCTTTTCCCACTGAATACCAGTTCCACTGTGGGCTGATGACTCTATTGCTGCGACTAACTTGCAATGAAGGCATGACCTATGAACTTGAGAGTACAGCCTGTTTCTTGCATGTCTTTAAGAAAATGTACACACATACCAGTAAAACCTATACTTCATTCCTTGTTATAAGCTTTAGGTGATGGGTTTTAAGGTCCTTCTTACAATGTGTTTATGTGTAGAAGTGAAACTAGCATCATAACATTTAAAAAAAAAAAAATGTAAATAAATACTCACAAAATCTGTCAATAAACATATCTATGGTGCTTTTATTTATACATAGGAATCTGAAGCCCTTATAGTATAACATGGACCTAAATATGAATCAGCCTAAATATGTGATTGGACCCTGTCCCCCCTACATTAGCACTTTCTGCATTTTGCCTCTACAGTGATAATTGTGTGACTATGGGAGACCACAGACACACACAGGACTGAGTACGGTCCTTAGCCTGAAGCTCCTCATGTGGTTCCACCCCTTCAAGCAGCGCTCATTTATTCTCCCCCTAAAGCTTGCCTTGTGACGAAGCTTCCAACCCATAAATTCTCTAAACTGCTTCATACTGACCCATCTTTTATTCAGGACCTCTACCCCTCCCCTGCTGCTCAGATACATGTAATAAAACTTTCATTTCAACAAATTATCAGCTTCTACTGCTTCTATTGTCAAACTTTTTTTACCCCACAAATGTTGGTTTGCACCCTCCCCACACACTGATCCCGTTTCACTCTAGATCTCCTGCCCATTCCCGCTGTGTTGTGATTTAGATTGTGTTTCATGGCCCATAGATCACACAGCTACAGGGTTTGTCAAAACAAAACAGGGCTAAAGGAGATTCACTTTTGATTCCCTCACATAAGAGCCCATCATACACACACACTTTCTCCATCCAGTGTTAGGTGTGTACATTCACAGTTGCTCACCTCTCTACCCAGCTCTTGTAGCTGGGAATGTCCTTGGCATAAAGCAGCTTGTTGGAGGGTGAATCCTTTCCAAGGCGGTGTTCTGAGGTGGAACAGGAGTCCATGAAGGTCTGGGCCACCACAGACAGACAGGCGTCTGTGATGCTGCTCTTATGTATGTCGAACACAAACTGGGGGTTCTTGATGACGTTCACCCAGAAACGCAGAGGTAGGCTGGGAGTGAGGAAAAGAGAACGTAGTGAGTACACTGATTACACAAGTTTTAAGCTTTTATCTTTCATCACTGTTTAATAATGTTATATATGTGTGTGCAGCCAATCAAATGGTTTCCTTAAATGTTCAATTTAATAAAAAACACAATGCTGCAGTGTTCAACTGTCAAATAGCCACACAGAGGGAAACTTGTTGAACTGCTCACATATTAATCCCCTAAATGATATTGTTATATTTGCTACAGCCAGTTGGGCATCAACATGAACACATCATGCGCCAGCAGGGGGACGAGGGTTCATTCCCTTTGCAGAGCTAGTACACAGACCCTGCTGTTTCCGACGTGCTCTATTTGATGTGTGTGCTCAATTCAATAAAGCCTTTATCTTTAAAACCAGGTGGTGGCTGGCTCTCCTTTTCTCCAGCAGTGTCCAGGGGTCCTCACTGGGGGCCGCACACTGACACAGTTCATATTGCCTTGTTTGTGCAAGTGGGTCCTATTTTGTGCCTGTCCAGAATAATATAAATATACAAGTGTGTTTATTTGCCGGGCTTATTCTGCCTTAAGCAATAGATATAGGGCCACTTTGATCTGTGTATTGCAGTGGTAGGGCTCAGGTGGCGTTAAGAAAGAGCTGAGTGGTACCTGGATCTCTGTATAGTATCTTTACTATTCTCTGGGCTGTTTGCTTTTAGCTGATGCTGCAACACTCCAAAGGAAGGACACTGCAGTCTAGCCTGCAAAGCAGTTTTTCTAGATGGCGCAATATCAAAGGATTAAGGGGAAAACAAATCTGAGAAGTAATGCAATCATTTAAATACCACCGGTGCTCCCCTACCATCCCATTTAGCATTTATCCTAGCACAGCCACAAAGCCATGCAGATGTACTATCCAACAAAAGAGGATTTGGACTCAGGAAGGAAAACTGCATTATGACTTCAAAATTAATCAAAGCAAAGAATCTCAAGGGATTAGGAGCAGGGATCAAAGTGATATTAACGCCACTGCTGTGCGGCTCTGATTGTTGACAATCTGCCCAGCTGCCCTCGGCTGTGTGGTGGGGCAGTGGACACTTACATGATGAGGCTCCCTACGTGACGTCTGCATCAAAATGCTGAACATTATGACATTTACATATTCTCTTGCGTGTTGAAAAAAAACAAATAAATGATTTTCTTTAGCAGTCAACCCATGCTGAGCAGAATCTGAATGGTGGCCATGATCAGTCCTCTTGGTCTGGGATTAGGCTAAATATCAGCTGCCAAGATCAAGGGCAACTCTGATCCTCAAGGAATTACACTGAGTTAGAAAGAGCCCTTTTATCAAAAGACTACTTCCCTTCCCATCAATTGAAGACTGCAAACTGCTGTGAATTCAGACTGATTTAAGAAAAGTGTTTACCTAACGTCATGGGAAGCATTTAACAATACTTTGTGCATGCCATAGAAGTGAGTGATACAGCAGTACTATAGAGCGTCAGCCCTTTTAAAATAAACTGCTAATCCTCATCTCCCCAAGAAGGACAGATTAACAACCGGTGTTGACAAGACTTTCTAATTGTCAAGCAGCAAAACAACAACACTACTGAAAGGTCCTTCTACTGTTCTCCAAGGCTAGTTTTATAATGTTGTCAGAAACTAGACTCCAAATGACAACAGTTTTGCTGCAGTCCTTCAGTAGCATGTTAGCATTGATTGACACTTCTAGCACACAGATCCAGTGAGTGCCAGAGATGTGGGATGTTGTCTCAGTCCACAGACGGCCAAATGAAGTTTCCCATTGGAGGAATTACGGAACCAGCTGGGAACCGACCTAGATGACCTTTCTCATGCAGCGACCCAGGGTTAAAATAAGCAGCTTTATAAAGGTGACCTGACGAGGCAATGTTCCAGCTGGACCTCCATAGGTACAAGCTTTACTGAACAAGCTTTAAACTTACATTTTTTCAAATTACACACCCAACAACTTTACTGATTACAGATAGCTCACCTCTAAAAGTCCTAGTGATTGCATTAACAAAGCGAGTGGGCCGGGATGGAAGTTTGACAGCAGATAGGTGGTTATCTGCATGCAGAAAAGAGCAGCTTGTGCCAGTTTTGCACAATAATTAAAATTCTGTCTGTTGCATCCCGACATGACAAACACAGTGCAGACAGAGACTCACACACACACACACACACACCAGAAGAGTGAGGATGAGAGGAGACGCTGACACACTGCCGCTTATCCAAAAGATACCATCTGGAGATGCTCTTGGAGCCAGTGACTCATGCAGACACACACTTATTATACACACATACCAGCTAACATTTCAGCTCGAATTGTAACTGAGTGTTTTACTTTACTTTAACTAAAACTCACACAAGGCCCACTCCCTTGATCTAAATTCATGGGACAGTGTCTGGTTTAGCAGAAGCCCTATTGTTATTACTACCCTGTAGCAAGGGATGACCTTGGATGGTAAAGGATCGGAGATAATTTCCTGGTCTTGAATAGATCCTGGACACAATCTGTAGGTCTCTTTCAGGTGTGTGTGTGTGTGTGTGTGTGTGTGTGTGTGTGTGTGTGTGTGTGTGTGTGTGTGTGTGTGTGTGTGTGTGTGTGGAATCAATGAGTATATGAAATGTACAGCTTTGAGAGCAAACAAGAATGTTGCCCAAACTACTATTTTGTATCTTTTGAAGAAAAAAACATTTCCACAACATTTATTAAAAACAGGTGCAATTTTAGTATTGGTTATGCAAATCCTCGCTTCATAAATCTTCTATGATTATTTAAAAGCAATAGTTAGTGGGTCATTTACAGAGATGACATGATATGAAAATAATACAAGACGCATAGTTGTATACATACAGGCCCCAAGGCACTACAGGCTGGGAGATAACCTAGCATAATGTCTACATCAGAGGAGGTACAGGGGAGCTCTGAAGTTGGGGACTCCCTGAAGGCGAGGAGGGGATACTGGTGTGGGGTAGGGGCTCGGGCTGCTGCGATGCGTTGAAGTTAATGGCGTGTATGATGACGATGGGCCTGGTGGGTTTAATGGGACAGAGGCCCAGCATGGGAGGGGCCCCGGCATTATTATTCTCTACCTTCAGACTAAATGACGGCCGAGATGGCACTGTTTGAGACGATTAAAGGTTATTGGTAAGCACGCATAAGATATAAGCCCGTCCCACACAGAGGAGATATCCATGGTGGCTTCAGCACAAACTGTTGTGTGCAATCTAAGTGGCTTTTTGAGATGGTGTGTTATGATAAATTGCTATTCATTCTCATCCCTCTAGTGAGAGCCCATTCCATTAAAAGTCAAATGTAAAAGCGACCCGTTGCGCTCTCAGAAAACACTTAACGCACACTGCAAATGGCCCAATAACGCAGGGCCGGGAAAAGGACCAAAATTAGGACCACAGCGTAACGTAAATAATATTTCTCCCCCTTCTTTAGCCGCTCCCTCTTCATTCCGCTCTCCATCTCCCTATTTGTCCCTTGATGCACATCAATATATTCTCCCATCTCCATGGTTCCCGTGAGCCCTGGGCTGAGTGATGCATGCTGGGATCTTGGCAGAGGCCAGGAGGCTAATTAGATATTAGTGGGCGTTTAACTCCCACTGAGTTCACTTCCTTGTCTTCACCTTTTTAATTTCTCTCCTTACTGCATTCTAGTGATCTGCTGGTTATTTAACCCCTAACAACCTCTTAAGGTGGGCTCAAAGAGGTCACTATGGTCTAAATTAATCAGCCGTTATTCATTTAAAGGTGTGCTTCCTTCACCTGGGAGCGTACATTTGTCACTATGGAGATTTCCAAAGTGACAGGCGCTTTTTGGCCCAGTTATCCCTGATAATAGATAGAGCGCCTTGACAGCCAATTGGATTAGCCCCTTGTGGTTGGCTTTAATGAAGATTACACACCCCTGTGGTTAACGGATATTAGGAAAGGAAAGAGGCATGTGGTGAAGCTTGGCACTGACATAGGGCAGTACCAGGGCAAATCTGTGTGAAATGTGCCAACATGTACTGTATGTGTGCTGAAAGAACATGAATGTAGCCAAAGGCCCCACACTGGTGTACACACACAGAAATAATGTTGTCTGTCAGAGATCCAAGTACCTGCCTTGCAGTTCTTAAGCAACCAGAGGCCCACTAAGTCCTTGCGTGTATGCAGGGTTCTGTGTTTGCAGGTATGTGCAGGTACAGAGGCTAAAACTGCTTTACTCACCAGTTGCTCTTCCATGTGTGTCGGACATGCGGGTCATGGATGCTGTGTTTGTCGGCCTGCTCGTCCAGGAAGTCAAACATGTATTTGATGGCCAGTGGGAGGGCGCTGCCTCGATGGGCCGTGCTGAAGATGGTCTCAAACAGGTCGTCTACAAACTTCTGTAATGTGCCCTACAGAGGAGACAGGAGAGATGAAAAAAACATTATACAAAGCCAGGTATGTTTTCATTACACGATGCTATAGGTGACGATCATCCAGCCAATACCCAGTACAATAACCGCTCTCAAATGTGTTTTGCTAAACTTTTAGAATGGCTTTTATCTCTCAACTTTAATTTCCATGGCTACACAGGAAGTAATAACAAAACCAATAACAGAGACCTTTAGATAATATGGAATATAAAAACTTACAATACTATAAACAGCTACATTATATAATTTCAGTGTATTTAAGCCAGTATCCTTATTGAACTGTAATGAGATTGTCAGTGTAACAGATTTTGCAACATACAAAAGCCTAAAGGTGACGGATTAATCGGTTTAAACGTGTATATAGTTTTCCTGTGTGAGTTGATGTCACTTGATGTGTATGTGTCTGACTCCTATCTCACAGACCTGGCCCCTAAATCTGCTTGCAGCTTTGATGAGAGAAATTGTTATTTCACAGCTGACTTTTAATAATATCTGGGAACAGGAGGCGCATCTCCTAAGCCTCTTTGTGCTGCCGGATTAGCTCTCACACTGCACCATTGACCCTAATTTGATTTAATGTTGGCGACTTTAAAGAGGAGGAGAAGAAGACAGAGAGTGGGGGAATCTAATCCTCTTGTAAAGAATGGGCTGATGGGATGCACAGGAAAAGGCGAGAGCGAGGGATGGAAATTAAACGATAGAGGTTTCCTATCAGGAAAAGAGGCCATTGAGTGTGGCAGATGAGGTGTGTACAGGCACCAGCAAATAAAAATCCAATTTGGGTCGGAGCGGGTGACCGAATCAGCGAGTCAAGAGAGGTTGAAGAGAGTGGGAAGAGAGAATCCCGTTAGTACCACAATCAGGCTATAATTCTAATGTGGCCCACATTCCCGACAGCTTATCGTTTTTTTCTATGAAGATGAAATTACATATCTCTATATCAAGCCCACGTGCATTCCAAGTGACAAGTCTGCGTTAGCTGGTGAGGGAAGACCTAAGATTTGTGTGTGAAGATACCAAAACCTGTGTGTGTGAGGCTGTGACATTTTACGTCCTCCGTGTTGAGGGGGGCTGTCATCATCACAGGGATGTCTCGTTCCCTGGTGGAGCTAGACTGCCAACACCCCACCCTCCCACAAACATCTACCCTGTCATTAGCTCGCACTTTAAACACAATGTGTCATCTGGATGTTTTGATGCCATCGGCCCCCACATTGAAATGAGGGGCAAACAATCTGAAGGCTGGGAGATCAGATGGATGAAGAAGGGCACACAAGGGGGAGAGATGGACACACACACACACACACACACACACACACACACACACACACACACACACACACACACACACACACACACACACACACACACACACACACACACACACACACACACACACACACACACACACACACACACACACACACACACACACACACACACACACACACACACACACTCAAGTGAGGAAAGAAAATGCAATCCTTCCTAGTGCCCCTCCAAACACATGAGCACGCCCTGTACCCACACTCAGTCAGAGTGACACTGATGGAGCTAATATGAGAGACGTCAGCGGCGTTGCCAGGGAGAGGTATTTATTGGCAAGGTGAAAGCCAAACGCAGTCAATTACACTGCCTGTCTGCCCAATAATTTCTCACCAAGAGAGATGGCTGGCCAAGATAAACTGGTTATTTCACAGAAACAATCCATCTGGAAAGATGATGTGCTGTCTGCCGTCAGAAACCACCTTTCTGCTCTCTGGAATGGGATAATGGTAGGAAGTGCCTGGAAGTGATGTGCTTCATGTGTGTGGAGGGATAAACAGTGTGCGTCATGGCGACAGCTGCTCCTACCTCCAATTGTGTTTGTTTGTTTATTTATGTCATATGTTGCTTATCATGTCACTGGCGTACCTCTCTGTCCCTGTTGTTGACTCCGTTATCTGCTTTAATTGATCACCTGATTTTGCTAATCTGCCCACACATCTGCAGTCATTAGTTCTCCATAGTACAAACAGAAGGAAGTGTTTAGCTGTGTCACATTGTCTGTGTCTTGTCCTCACATGTGAAGTAACATTTAGCTTCACCCATGTGTGGTCCAACCTTAAAATCATAGAAAATAAAATGAACTTCTCTCAGTGCAGAACATTCAGGCCTTTTCCAGCACAACATTATGCTTACACTAGGATTCTGCAGTAAGTATTACGCTGCGATTGTCAATTGTGGCCACGGTGGCAGCTGTTACATCTTCGTCTAAAGAGCAATAAGTAAGTGAAACACACTGAGTATAACGGTTGCTTTTGAACCCATGTGGAAACGAGTTTTATGAGGTCTGCTTATCATTGCAAGATATTCAAAAATATGTTTTTATTCACTTCATTCTTCTTTGTATTGCCAGTTCTGAGATCTCCATGTGAACTGCTAAACAAAGGCAGGCAGGGGATCAAAACAAATCTGAAATGTTCCTGAATCAAAAAATTTAAGTCTGAACATTTCGTATCGAAGCCTTGTTTTACCCTCCGTGTACGCCTTTGTTTTTGTCTGATAGAATGGATGAGGGAGAAGGTGACTCAGGAGTGGATTGGACATTTGTATGCAGCTGCTGGATCAAAGTCACATTTTCCTCATAACCAAATTACCTTCTTTTTTCTGAAGGCCATTGTCGGGAGGCACATTCAATAAAGACTCATTTTATAGGCATTTCTATTTTTGCCTCTTCATTTTTTTTATTACAGAAATTCCTTCTTTAGCTTCACGAATCTTTTCTGCTTTACCCTTTTTGATATGCTACGGTGTCAACGCAACAGCAATGAAAAGAGAAAACAAACAGAAATATCTATTTTCTCTTTCTCACCTGAGGGGATAGATGAATACATTTGAATAATTGTTCCCACTGAGATGACTCATCCAAAGTAAACATGAATATATAAACAAAGTGAGTCACGGTTTCAAAAGGTGAAGGTTATAGTGACCTTTTAGCCTTTCACTGGGTGAACTGATTAGAGAAAACATGCATTTAAATGACACTCCCTGCAGTATAAATATAAATTGTGACTCTAGCATGAAAAACACAAAACCCCCTGAAAGATATGTTCTGAACAGCGATGGCTCACCTTGGTTGCCAGTAGTCGTGTCAGGTAGATTTCAGAGACCATCTTGCTGCCGCGGTCGCCCTCCTTCTGGTCTCCGTGCTCATGGTTCTTCACCAGGTGCCAAACTTTGACCCCGCTTTCCAGGTCAGGAGTGATCATAGGAGTACGGGAGCGCAGGCTGTCGGGGCTTCCAGTGTACTTGATCATGTTCTCTGTGAAGAACAACATGCATTAGTTCATGTGGTACTGTTTTAACA
Source organism: Eleginops maclovinus (assembly GCF_036324505.1). NCBI lineage: Eukaryota > Metazoa > Chordata > Actinopteri > Perciformes > Eleginopidae > Eleginops > Eleginops maclovinus. The sequence continues at coordinate 3,137,677 of NC_086365.1, forward strand.
GAAAACCAAAAAATAAACATGGTTTTCTCGAGGCACGATGAAGACAGGTTTCTCTTCCATTGGCATTAGCATTTTATGTACATACACCTATTGAGATATGCAAACTATGTGATGAGAGAAAAGGATTTTGCTGCGTTTTCCGTGTCTGTGTCAGAAAGTATAGTTTAGTACGGGGTCAGATCCATATCCAAGGTATACAAGGAGAAAAGAAACGAATGAAAAATTAGAAATGGAAAAACTACTAATCTGTCGCTTCACTAAAGAAGAAAAAAAAGCTGTGACCTGCCTGTCAGCAAGCCTATTTTGACTTGAGGCTTTCAATTTACAGGTCGGGGAGATTGGATATGAAACTTTTAGAAAGTGTGCATGGTTAATTTTTCATTGCTTCTTCTCCTAGGAATGGCATCTGCGGCTGACACAAAATCGAACAGGTGTCAGAAGAGATGAAATATGTATGGCCCACCCAATGGCCGGAGCAGCGTTGACATTTCCAAACACATGGCTCAATGAATGTTTACACAGTGTGAAAAAAATTGATCAGTGGGTGCGGTTCGGAGAGAAGAGTAAAAAAAATAATGTTTTTTTACCGTGACAGAAATCAATCTGTCCAGAGCAAAAAGCGGGAGGAGTGAATGCTGGAGAGTGTTCAGGGAATAAGTGACAGCTGGAGACATCAGATACTGTGTGTGTTTGTGGGAGTGTGTGTCTACTGCTCAAATGTAATTACAGTACAATTAGTCTCTCTTACAGGGCATTTCAGGGAGCCATATTTAACTGTAGATGTGTTAGAAGACCTTTGTCAAGTATTCTGTGCAAGACTTTTACTGGGTGTGACAAGCTGTGAGCCGGGTCTTTATAGGAAAGTGGAGGGGGTAGTACTTTCATTTTGTGTTAATGATTTATTCAAGAAGTTAGGAAGCTGAGGGTGAGGCAGAGGGAGGGATACTCAGGAGAGAGAATTCTGGATGGATTCTACTCTGATCCTCACAAATGACGAGTTATTTTTCTCTGTGGTTTTTCTGATGGAAACATGACATCATAGACACAAAAGTTTCTCCTTTCATTCTCTGACTTAACATGTCACAAAGTGTTTGTCCTAATCTCCACATCTTTCTCCCCACTCTCCCTCCCCCTCGTCTGTAGCTATATTTAATTCTCTTTCTCCACTATCTGGTCATTGTACTCACGGAGGGTTCAAAGTCACTCTCAAGTTGTAAAGTGGATCACACTTGCGTTTGAAGTCAATCCCTTAAAAAAAATAGTGACGGGAGTGGTTCTGGTCTCCTCCCTCCTTTTCCGTCTCTCCTCTCACCTTGTCCTATCTACTCTAATTTGGATCCGGAGAGGCGGCGTGAGGCCATATGGAGATGAGGCGATGCTAATAATGTGGCTCCACATTTGATGTGTCTGAAGTGTTTGTGGCCGGTGAGGCTGGCCCTTTGATCAGCAACTAACTTGATGGTTTCTCAGGTTCAAGGAGATGCTGAGCAGACGGACAGGTGCAAAAAACACTGGCACACAGAGTGGTGAGAGGACACACTTTAGAGGCTCAAGAGGCCGGGACAATAGATGAAAAGTCTCTTGTTATGTTTTAGGATTCCTTTCAACTACTCCAAAATGGTGTCTTGTCTTTTTAGGAGTCTGTTGTGATTGATGTCATGGAGGGTGCCGTGGATATGGACGTCTCTAATTTATTTGACCTACTCAGATTTGATTGCGTGTATTTGTAAAATGATCATACATGTAGTGTGTACCATGGTGCCTGGAGTGGCTCTCTGACCACAGAAACTTGTAGATGTACAGAAGCAGGTCAGCTTACCATATTTACTTGCAGAAGTTCGAGACACAGTGGAGTTGTTGACTGAATTGTAGGCTGTAACTTGCTTTGGAACCAAGCCCATCACTGCATTATCAGGTACCTGGAAAACAGACACATACGTGTTATGCAAATGACTGTTCAAAACAAAAGCAATTTTCAGAGTGTTTTTTCATTTGTGAAGATTTCTAACATAACCAATCACAAAACCCATAGATCACTTGGTGTCATTTTCTGTATTTCCCTCCATCTATTCTGGTTTAATGTGGATAAACAGAGAATATCTTATTACCCTTATGTGCTCTGTTCAGCCCACACATGCATATGATGAGTGACAGGGGGAGGGAGAGTTTAGCAGAGCCTGTGCAAGAGGGGACATCCCACAGCTTCTTTTCAATAATGCAATTCCTCTAGGGTTAGGTAGTGTGTGTGTGTTTGTATGAAGGTGTGAAGAATCAAGTAGTGTGTGTGTGTGTGTGTGTCAGTGCTGGTTCATGTGTAAATGAATGAATGAGTCAATTGTGCGCTCCTCCTCCCCCAGTCAGCCAAACAGGTTTCAATTAACACAACTGGGTATACTCTGTCCCAGCCGTGCCCAAACACACACGAACACATGTACACACTGAAACACACACTAAACCCCTATTCTGCATAATCTGGCTATCTGTGCTGCAGGGAAAGGCAGGGTTAATTGAAGTGATCTCTATCCTGGAGTAGGAGGATGGGACAAGATATGAGGGCCAGGGGCCTTTTGTGCTTATAGGTGTGTGTGTGTGTGTGTGTGTGTGTGTGTGTGTGTGTGTGTGTGTGTGTGTGTGTGTGTGTGTGTGTGTGTGTGTGTGTGTGTGTGTGTGTGTGTGTGTGTGTGTGTGTGTGTGTGTGTGTGTGTGTGTGTGTGTGTGTGTGTGTGTGTGTGTGTGTGTGTGTGTCTCAATCTCAACTCAACTCAATCTGCTTCTTATGCATATGATGTTTATATTATTGTGAGCAGGGGCCCCACAGGGCAGATCTCGTTATTCCTTTATGGGCCCCCCAACCCTCCTACCCCCTTAAGCACGCTCCCTGATCACTGCTCTTATATGTTGAATGGATAAAAAATGAGTAAATCAAAATGGAACAGATTGAAAATAGGAGTGGTTTTGGAGGAGAGGATAAAAATGGAGAGAGGAGCACGGTTTCCTGAAAGACAAATGTCTCTCATTATGAGATGGAAAGATCTGATTTGGCAAATGCCAAATGTTTGCTTTAAGCTAATCTATGATGTATTTCTGAACAAAAACAAAGTTTGTGATACAAACTGTCACACTGTAACTGAAGGCAGGGTGAATTAGGCTTGGGTAGTGGCCGATCAAACCAGATTAATTTGATAAAGGACAGCACATGATTCTATTGAGTGTGTCTGGTTGGTTAAGCTTCTGATAGGAAAAACAATATGTAGAAAATGTGTCTGGAAGGCACCATACAGTAAGGCCAAATATAAGAGCACATCCGGATTGGCAGAGTCATTATCAACAGAGTGCATCAATGTATTTGGATGAAAAAAGAGACAAGGCCTTCAAATACAATGGTTCATAAAGGAAATACAGTTATGATAACAAGTGGAAATATTTTACATGAAATCGCAGCTGACCTTTTCCAAATTCAGGATGTGTTTGTGTTGTCCCCTCCCTTCATTGCTCTTTGCGTAGCCTCCTGACAATATTTGTGTGGATGGGAGTGTTTCCTTTTTCTTTCTTTTTTTTGCCGTGTCAAGGATAAGGAGCCCTCATTCCCTGGCCTGAAAAAATGAATTAACTTCTGTCTTCATTATCTTATCTCAGATTGGTATCAGCTCCCTAATCCATTCCACCAGCGCCTCGTACTCCCAGCCTGTTGACACTTGCTGATGCTGACATTTATTTTAGGCAAACTGTTTTTGTAGGGGACAGTGGCTGCTTGCATAGCTGCTGGAAATATTAACACTATGTTGACGAAGATGGCCTGTTTTACCATCCAGTCTCCTCCTAGCTGCCTGGATAGACAGTGGCCCCTCATATGGGAGACAACACATTTGGATATACATTTTTCTGACCGTCTGCAGTAAAGTCTTTGTGTATTTAATGAGTGAAAGTCTTTGTATTTTGTGCACAATGTCTTTATATCACTCCCTGACAATGAATGTGTATACTTAGTGCCTGTGACCACTGATGAGTCTATTCTGCACATGACATTTTTTGCAGACACTAATCCATTTAAGACATAAGATGCCACTTGGCCGGCACATCAGATTTTATCTGGAGCCCTGTGCCCCTCTCCACACATAAGGGATTACTTCCAGGCGTCACTGTTGTTGGTTACTTTCTGTGTGTGTGTGTGTGTGTGTGTGTGTGTGTGTGTGTGTGTGTGTGTGTGTGTGTGTGTGTGTGTGTGTGTGTGTGTGTGTGTGTGTGTGTGTGTGTGTGTGTGTGTGTGTGTGTGTGTGTGTGTGTGTGTGTGTGTGTGTGTGTGTGTGTGTGTGTGTGTGAGAGGTATCCCTGTCAGCTGAGGAGTTGCACAACTAAAAGGCTGGAAAAGTACTTTGACTGTATTGTCCATTAAACCGTGTTGGAGCATAGTGCAGATGGAGATCACAGCTTTAGAGGTGGAGTTGAGAGGACATCAGAGACAGCCTGATGTCCTTTTGACAGAGGGAAGAAGGGTGGTAGAAAATACATGTACAACTTACAAATTAAAATCATTAGTTTGCTTTTTTTTCTTAATGTGTCAGATTTGCATTTCAGCAATATGTCAGTTGACTGTGAAAACAGGATGAAAAAACCAATTTCTTTTTTGAAAGAGAAGATGTGAATGCCTTCAAATTAAAGTTGTTATCTATCCATTATAAACTCCAAAGCCTGCCAAGCTTTGGCAGATAGCAATCTGCTTTTTATTTAACCATCTCTTCTTTCTCTGTGAACTCTAAAGCTTAAGAAATACTTTGTAATTCCTAAACTTTTTAAGACCTTTTGCTAAAATATCCAAGTTGAACCTTCTCTATCTGTCAATGGTAATGATCGTGTCACAAGAAGTTGGGTTCAACCCCATCCACCCTGTTGCTTTTATTGGGGGTAATATGATGAGTTTAAAGCAGGTTGCAGTCGTCCATGTTTCTCTAGTCATAGCGTACCTGGTAATGGAACAGCATATTCAGCCTCTTCCAGTCTCCTTCGATCTTAGTGGTGACGTCTTCATCCTGCAGGATCATACGCTGCCCGCGACCCTGACGCCATTCTGCAATCGCAAAGGGGAAAAGAAAAACATATTAACAACTATATTCAAATAACGCTACTCCTTTAAAAATATTTACATTTGGAAATGTATGATGCCCTAAAATCTATTTGATATGCTTTTGGCACAAGGAACAATGCAACCACCACTCTTTCCTAAACAGTCTGCCAGTTAACATTCCCTTTATCTACACGTTCCAAAGGTTTTAGTCCATGTTTTACAAAAAAGCATCTCACATTGTCATGAAAAGCAGGAATAGGATCAGGTTGAAAAAAAAACCTTAAGAGTAAAAGTAGAAGGAAAGAAGGCAAAGAGAGCCCAAACCGATATGCCACATGTTAGAGACAATAACAAGAGGCCAGTTAAATGAATCCCCCTCTGCATCTCTGTTCTGCTGCTATCGATGGGTCTGATTACAGCTGCATGCCCCTGGCTTGTACAATTATTTTTCCGTCATCGGCATACTGGCCTTTATGCACAGCTCTCTAAAGGTGCTTTTTGTCCCTGCTCTCCCCTTTTAAACCAACATCCACTGCTCTAAGCCCCCTGCCATGTTGCTCTTATTGTCAGGAGCTTTGTAAAAAGCTCACCAGGCTGATATCCACGACAACGGTCTATGGAGAAACTACAAAAATGCCAGCATAAAGCTACTGCAGATCGTCTCATTTCCATGGTTTTCAGCTTCCAACTTCCAGAGCACATAACATTATCTTTGATATAAACAACAGGCTGGCCTTTAAATGACCTTACGACAAAATTACATCTACGTGACATACACAACGGTCTTCCCCCACATCTTTGCAACTTCCGTATCAAACAAAAGCTTTAGTAGAAACAGCTTGCAACATCCCAGCAACATTATCATAAGTAAAAAAAGGAAGTTATATCAAAAACAAACAAAGAGATGATTCCTCTATTCTTTTCAAAGACATTCTGGGCTGTATGAATACATTTTCATGTCTGTGCTCCTGCTGTGTTTCCCTCTTGCGCCGGCCACTGTCATCTCCTATTCTGTTCACAAACAGCAAAACAAAGCACCAATCACCATGGTGCATGATGAGGCCTGTCTTCGGAGGATCGACCTGAATTGTGTGAGCTTCTGACAAAATCGACAGGAAATAAAAATCCTCCTGGTGTTTTTGTCTATACAGTAGATCTTCCCATAAAGATGCAAATGAGTGCCTGTCTCCAGTCGAGGCTCAGCGAACACATGACAATGAGAAAGAAGAAAGGAATAAATAAAAAAAATATCCTTAGTGTGAAACCAGAGCCACCTGAATTTACTTGGAATCCCAAATCCGGTGGTTGCTCAGTAGAAAGTGTGTGTGTGTGTGTGTGTGTGTGTGTGTGTGTGTGTGTGTGTGTGTGTGTGTGTGTGTGTGTGTGTGTGTGTGTGTGTGTGTGTGTGTGTGTGTGTGTGTGTGTGTGTGTGTGTGTGTGTGTGTGTGTGTGTGTGTGTGTGTGTGTGTGTGTGTGTGGACTTGCATGTTGACTCACATTCAGAGAGATAAGGACTTTGGGGAGTGTATGGAAGCTTATGAAGAGACAGGCTGAAGGTGACTGTAGTACTCCATGGAAATGTGATACACACTTTTGCTCAGGGTAACTGACACAAAGACACAGACAGACAGACAGACAGACAGACAGACAGACACACACACACACACACACACACAGGACCTGGCTTCTTTGTTCTCCAGCTACATCTTCTCTGAAGGATTGAAGCAGAGGGGAATCAGAAACTATATCTGGGATAACAATACTAACCAATCCGTCTCTGGACAGGCCTGCCACAGTCTCATTATTCTTATCATTCGTTGCAATCAGAGATTGTGTGTTTGTTTAAGAGTGTGTCAGAGATCATGACAGCCACTGATATTACCTGTAGAAGGTACGTAGAGCAGCTTCCAAGTTAAAAAGCACGTCAAAATGATACTCGCAACGCATGAGATACCGGTAATAATTAAAATAAACCCTACTGGCGTGAGAACATTCCTGTCTTCTCGTTGACTAATGGCTAGCAGATAACTTTTGGAGACAAAGTATATACAAATGCTCTCCAGAGAGCTGCATTTACTCACTCTCCCTCCCATTTCTTACACATACATACATACATACATACATAAAGAGCAACTGGCCAGCTATCTCTGACAATTTCCAATTCCCTCTCGTAATCAAACAATAATAGAACAACACATCGAGCCCAAAGGGGGCCATAAAACAATTTTATCCAGGAGTGTCATCAAAAGGCTAAACCAATCTCTTCACTTAGCTATCACCCAGACAGATTCCCTAAGGTAAGCAGAGCCCATCTTGGATCCAGGGTTGGTTATAAATATGCCATTATCAACCCACAACAGGGGCCTGGAAAATCCTTCTGGCAATATTAAACCATAAAAAAGCCTGGTGCGTGAGAGAGTGCGTGTAGATATTGGCAGACAAACAATCATGGTTCATGTTGTTATGCTCCAAAGGTGTACCAAACCAGGAGTTTTGCAGAGAAGGTATATAGTTTCACCCTTTCCTTAGAGAGTCCTAAAGTAATTTGCAAATATATACGACCAAAGTTAGATACAATTCTGACCCTAGAAATGCATACACACCTTGTGGAAAAAGCTGCATATTGTAGCTGCTCATAGGAAGCATAAACAACATCAAAAGCCTGCACTTAAACAATCAAGTCTTTCCAACACATACTGTCTTACTCAGAAAGAAAGAGAAAAAGAAAGAAAGGACACTAGGAAAATGATTTTTTAGGAGAGAGATCACAGAGCGTCTCGATTGATTAGCTGATCAATCATCTGACTCAGACGCTAGTCGACAAGAGAGTGGATCGATGGCAAGTTTGGGGAGGGGAGAGACCACTCTCAGACATCTGAGCCAACCGAACCAGGATGTCAAGTCTCTCGAGGTCTTAAAGAAATCTACTTCTCTATATCTAAGGAGACTTGTACATTTAAAGAGGGGTGGGGAATCCTTTGTAAAAAATCAATGCGTGTCTAAGTTCAGCCGGCTTTTCTCCAGACACATAAATAGGAAGCGCTGCATGGGTAGAAATGTTTTGACAAGCTGCACAGTAACTGAAAGCTGCAGAGAGACTACAATGGGGAAAAGAAGAATTAAAAATATCCCATTATACACATAAATATATAAAGGAGGGCAAAACTCTCCAAGGGGACATGTTTTTTTGATTGCATTTGGAGCATTTTATCTTGCGAGTCGTTTGATGCTGCTGGTAAATTCCCTACAGGTGCTGTTATATTATCTATGGGGTTCTTATGTGTTGGGTTTTATTTGATCCATTTGTTTTTATGGACGTGGATATTCCCTATTTACCTCTTGTTTTTATACTTTTTTTAATATATGATGTGCTCTAAGAGTGAGCAGTGTTAGTATTATTGTCTTTCTCTTTCTTTATATATTATGCTATATTTTAGCAATATATTGCAGGGCACTATCTATACAAAACTTGTCTGTGAAGTGTTTTGCCCAAAACAACAAACAGATCACCCATTGTAGGATGCCTCATCCCCCTCTATTTCAGCCCTGTTCCTGAAGGGCTGATTCTGTGACTGTCGCTATAAATGAACTAGCTGCTGCTGGCCACGCCCCTTTGGAGCATCATGATCTCTCCTCTGAAGAGAGTTTTCTACCCGGAGAAACTCAGCTGTTGATTAAATGCCATATTATGTTCCAAACCACATCCAGCATTATTTCTGAACACTTCTCAGTCCCACTAGAACAGAGACATTATATGTATTATATAAACAACAACTCTGAGTCCCTGCAGACATCCTGCTGAACACAGAGACACACAGAGGTGCTGCGGAGGGGGTTCAGCTCGCGACTGTATATGGGGGATGATAGGTTGGGGGGGACGTTGCCAGGAGTTCAATGTAAAGCCAGGCCACATTTCCGATATGACTTCATATCGGCTGCAAATCTGGATCAGCTCGTTTGTACCCCCGTTTTTAGAGATGTGGGTAAGGAGGAAAAGAGAGAAGGTTGTATTTTCTGACACTTTGTGAGTCTCCTTACACACCGGGGACACATATTTATGTATAAAAGACAGCAAAAAGTGCATTTTGCATAATAGGGGACCTTCAAGAGAGATCATTAAACAAATTCCAATCCAACATGTTATGGCAGTCTTGATTCTTCATGAGCTTGCAATCAGAAATTGATGGAAGGACTGCCATAGTAACTGTCATTATCCTTATGCAGCACTGTAAATAAACAGTTCCACTAAATAAAATACATCACATATGACTATTTGCCTGCACATTATTTATATATATCAAGACAAACATTAGTACCCAGGTCCATGTCGGAGGCTTTTAGGCGGTGGGAGTGTGGGACGTTCTTGTAGATGGCATCCAGGATCTTCTCCTTCACTTGGCTGATGGTATCACAGTTCAGCGCCTTCACCTGGATCTCTGGGCTTTTCTCATTCTCTGGATGGATGCAGTTCAACACCTGTGGCACAAATACACAGAATTATTCCCAGGTATCTAAAGGTAGGAAATCTGCAACAGTGTAATGGTAGCAGTCGATGTTTCTGAGATGATCCAGTGAAAAGGACATATTGTGCTTTACAGTATATAATGTATTTTTAATCTTTGTAAAGAAAATGTGTGTGTGTGTTTGTTAACATTGTTGATTGCATTGGATTTGTACTCGATGGAACTGAAATCATTTTGTGCTCGCCAAAGGGTCTTTGAGATAATTGCAGGGAAGAAAAAGATCATTCACCAGGGAAACTGCTTTTTCATCAGAGCTTGAAGAGAGAGAGCAATGTGCTACCTCAATTGATGAGCAGCCGTAAAGCAGCTAATTATAATATTATTAGCATATTTATCAGTTCTGTCTCCAGGTGTGGGGAGAGTTACCAAACTACAAGACGAGCACAAAAACACGTTATAAAAGAGAGGCTCAACCTCTTATCAAGGTTTTTTTCCAAGGATTGTCTCTATCACAGTTCACAATTGACATTGATATAGTATGGAAAAATGCACATTGGTCCCTTCTAAAATTCTCTTGCAATATCTATTTAATAAATTGTTTCTTTTTGCACTATTTTTATTGTTTTATGGCCCATATATATTTATGTTGCATTGTTAAAGGAGCCTGGGACTTAAGCTGTTCATAGGGTGCCATAACTACACTGCACGTACTGTGCATATGACAATAAAACCTTAGCATCTTGATAGATGTCAGGGAGTTTTACCCCTTCAAACCAACACATCAGATGACTGGTGAGAAGAACAGAGATGTTCCAGAAGAAGAGAGCTGCATCGTCTCTCTCCATGTGCGGCCATACAAACATGCAAATTCTCTTTCTCATTTCGAGGCCCTTCTCTTTTTCTTGACATCTCTGGTACAGGAAGTGAGGTTGACGCTCCTGTGCCCTCTGCATGTCAAGCGTGACAACGACAACTGTATGCCGCATTGCTCATCTCATGACAGACAACCCATAACCCCCCTGCCCCCCCCCTCTTCTTGCTCCTGAAAGTATATTCAGTGTCCCCTTTCAGCCTCTGCACCCCGGGGCTGGTGAACCCCTTACCAGCGTCTTGTAGTCAATCTGTTGTCTGATGAGCTTGTCTTCGCTGAGCGAGTAGCGAGCTTCTCCTGTGATGGAGTCAATGGGGCCTTTCTCCATCTGCTGCTTGATTGCACAGAAGAGGGAGAAAAGAGGTTCGCCAGCACACTCCTGTGAAGACATTCGGCGAGAGATGAAGAAAAAGTTAACAGGGAGGAAGAAAACTTTGAAGCCATTCTACACTTGAGTGACAGCAAAGTTTAATAATGAAAACATTTCCATTATAAGTGTTGTTGTTGTTTTTGTTATGTTTTCCGGGCTGAAAATAACATCACAACACCCCTTCATTTGAATAAAATTGTTCTAAACTTTGCCAACATTTTTGGATGATTTAATGGATAGACATAGACTGAAGATGGCTATAAACATAGACTCTTAAAGCCTGAAAACAGTGTAGTTAATCAAACAGAGAAACTGGCCCTTTATCATTGTTTTATTCTACTCCCAGCTGTAGTAAAGCAATGGTTAGAGGAAGGGTGCAGAGGAATGGTCAATTTTGTTTTTAGTGCATACTGGTGCTGTAAGGTATTACTTCCTAATGCCACATCCATATCATCATACAGTTTATTATAGCTGAAAATAAACATAATCAATATATTCATGTACCTTATTATACCTCAAATAAATCTGATTGAAGTCATGAGAAGACTTATTCTTGTGTTTTTAAGGGTCAATACATGTACAACTAATGGCTACCTATTACAATTACTTGTAATTGTATCCACAATCTGCACATTTGGGAGTAAACAAAACCCTTGGCTCAATAGGGAAGCAAACATTGAAGATTTACCTTCAGAAACTTGTAGAGGAGGAACGTGAACCAGTTGGTCAGCATTTTCTCTGCAACAGATTCAGTCCTGCAAACACAAAGACACAAAGCACATAATAAGCATATGATCCACCACTCTCTTATTACCATCATAAATATTCCACAAAGTCATCAAATATTATTCTAAAATGATGGCCGCTGCTGATGAATAGGCTTTCGTTACACAAATATAATTGTAAGCATGGATTGAGAGACCCTTTGCACATATGACGGCCTTTCAGCCAATCTTTCGGCTGGCTTTTATGCTCAGGCACGCCAAGGGCAGCTTGTCTATGGCAGCGGGGATTTTAATATGAGGCAAAGCAATTAAAAGCCTTTATTTGATCCCGGTGGATTGATGTCGTTAGGGGCTGGATCGGCTCTGTAATAACACTGGCCTCATTATCAAGTGCTCCCTTGCCTATTCACTGGACTAACACTCGATCCGCGCACAATAGAAAGTGAATGAATACATCTCCCTTTCTTTCTCTGCCTGGCATCCATGCTCCACTGGTGTGGCAAAATGGTGTGTGTGTGCATTTGTGTGTGTTGACCTGGGCCAACAGTGTGATTGATCCCGTGTGAATGACTAATCTGCATACATAATAACAACAGTGCGGGTTGCGAGGGGAGAAAGAGGAGAGGCGAGGATCGGATATCCTTTGACAGCAACCTTCTTGACCAGCAGCAGGGGTGTGTGGGTAATCTGTCAGAACACCTCAGACACACACACACACATCCCTCCCTCTGCTTTCAATGAGCAACAACCATAGGCATCAATATTTTAGGATTAGGATTCATTGTGTGTGTGTGTTAGTGTGTTTTGGTTTTGTCTCATGTTTCAGCTGCCACCTGCAGCCCTCCTGCCTTCCTCCATTCAGACAGCCTCTTTAAGGGGTTCCACACACTGAGACATGAGCAGGGGGGATATAATTTCCGCTGTGCCAGTGGGTTGGCTTGGCACCCCCTGCCAACATTGGCACAACACCTGGGGGGGATTAACTTCCTGTCTCTAACTGTGCCCGCACTTTTATTTAGCCACCCCTCCCGCCCTTCCTCTGTCCATAGATCCAAGGGTCAACAAGTTCACTTTTCATCTTTTCTTTCATGTGTCCTTGCTTTCTTCCGTGCTCCCTCTGGCTTCCCCACTCTGGATCCTGTAATCATACACACTACCATATCCTCTCCATTTCCACAAATGTAGCCCATCTATCAAAGGGATGAAAGGAGCATGGAAGAACGAGGAGGTGCACAGGAAAGGAAGCAGGGAAGGAGCAGTGGAAAAGGAAAATTAGGAAATGAATGAGAAGAAATGGCTTGGTCGAGTCTGGCTTTTGCTTTTGTTCTTCTAAACTTCCCTTTCTTTACTCACTTCAAATAGATATTGTGTGGCTGTCCAAGTGGACAAGTGTGCCGCAGTTTTAAGACTAGCGTGCAAAAAGCACAAATTAATCCCACTGCGGATGTATTCAGAAATGACCATGTGTGCTGACTAGTGTCTGTTGTGCGTGTGTGTGCTTCTGGCAGTGGGTGCTGGCCCTGCTGTAGTAAGAAGTCTTGGCACGGCCCCAGCAGTTTGCTTATGCTCACTCTCGATCAGAGCACAGTGTATTGGGAATGGGGATAAAAATGGCACTGTGACGGAGCTGCTATGTGATCTAACGTTAGCATTTAGTATTACAAGTTTCAAACATTCAACTCCAAACCTTTCCTAAGCTGCTACAGCACAACCTATGTTCGGGTTAATGCAATGAAATGTGCTGTGGCGTGTTGGCATGGTCAGCTTCGCCTACTTGGCAGCCGGTCAGAGGGGCAGTGGGCGTTGAGAAGGATGTAGAGCAGAGGGGACCTGGCAGAGTGGACTTCCTCCTGATTACTGATGTAGGGCTGATGGGAATCTTTGCTCCATCACACATTGAACATTTGGGTTGGCGATAGCTCCAGCCAGCATGTTTTTCTGTGCAAAGAGCACTTTTAGGAAAACTGTTACTTCCAGGAGTGTAAACCTTTGAGGGTAGGATGTAATCCTGGTCCTCTAATCATTAAGCGATTCAAACAGCCTCTCTTGTTTACTGACATTACCTTGGCTTACACTTCAGAATAACCCCTTGCTGCTCTTACTTGAAGATATTTTGCAGATTAATGTCAAATATATTTCCCCAAAGTAAACAAGGAAGCATTTTCAAATATGTATTTTATCTGACTTTCTCACATTTCAAAAGCTGCATCTACAGTGCTTTATGATCTGTTCAAAAACATAAAACAAAGACATTAAAGGAAAGGTTAATTGCAAGACTCCCTTCTCATAAAGGAGGGATGGCAGCTGGGTTAACCAACATGTATCTGCATCTCGCCTGGTTCAGTCACTTGTTAAAACAGCGCAGGATGAGATCAGAAATCATTTCCATTTTTCACTCTGCCTGCCTGTGAGGAACAATGCTCATCCTGAGTGTCAAACAGTCTCACAGTGACGCCTAGCTTCGGACTTGTTTTCAACAAAGACATGTTTAAAGTTAACAAGGGGCTCTTTAACCCTGTGCAGGGATTGTGTGTCGGTGTTGAAGCCGAAGCAAAGCTGTGATCACCACAAGAACATATTGGGCTTTCATCTTTTGACCAACATTAAAACTGCTATTCTGACACATTAACTGCAGCCAAAGTAAACTTAAGTTTTTTTTAAATGGTCTTTAGCTCTGTATGACAGAAAGAAGGATGGTGTTGAGGGGAGGCGAGTGAGGGGGTGGAGGAATGCAGGGGAGAGAGGAGTTTCAGGAGGAAATTGCAGAGAGGAATGCGACAGATGGTTGTGGAAAGCTCTCGTTAGTTAGCTTGCCTGGTGGTTGGGCTTCAGCACAGGTTGAGATGGGACAGATGGAAGGATGTGTGTTTGTGTGTGGAGAGAGAGCAAAAACACACACACATGCACACACACTAAGATTTCTTGGAAGAGGAGGCAGTGGGTAGCCATGCTCAGATGCTGTGCCAGAGACACCCTGCTCACGCACTTTAAGCATTGATTTAGCAATCAAGAAAACAGGGGAGGGGAAGGAGGGGGGGAAGCAGAGCTGAGGATATAGATTGAGTGAGCGAGTGTAAGGGAGGAAGAAAGAGATAAAGAAAGTGACGGTGGCAAGCGGCACAAGCATTCGAACAAATAGGAAGCAGTGGAGAGTGAGCAGAGGCAGTGTGAGGGAGAATAACACTCAATATGAGCAAGCATGGTGGAAGAGAGAAAGAATGAGAGGAAAAAAAGAAAGAAAGCGGAAAAGGACAAAATAAATTAAAGAGAGGAGAAGAGGGTATGGGTGCTATCTTTCCAGACAAGATTTAGCTCCCTCTTCACAGCCTTATGCCTGAGTATCTGGGCTACTTTCAGCCGCTATCTAAGGACACACCAGTAAACCTGCACTATAGGGTGGCATACCTTGCTCACATAGGCTCATCACAACTGAAATGCATGCTGGGATGTCGAAGGACTAACAGGCGCATCAAAGAAGAAAGAACGAGATCAAGACAGTCTGATCAGTGCCAATCACAATGGTGTGTATGACAAATGTTGTAAACATGGCTCTCCCTCCAGTGCTGGCTCTCTGTGATTGGCTTTCTCCCAGGTTTACTTCTCCATTCATGGCAACTCATGTGGAGTGAAAGTGTCATCAAGTGTAAAATCAAGTGTCACCCTTGATTTGAAAAACATCCATGCTTACTGTATATCGAAAGGTAAAGCTAATATACAAATCTTAACGAAAGTGTGAATCATCACAAGAGGTAACGTCATCATCGCAGTGTTGGAGAATGTTTTTGCACGTGGCATATTCTCCTCATATTGTTCAGGCCTAGCACATTCAAGGCAATAGTGACATGTACACTAATTGATCAAAGAGCTCACTAGCTGCCTTCATGCCCCAGCACTCAGCATGCCTTACTTGGTGACACGGCTTTTAGTGTCTCCATTGTCCTTGACTACCTTTTCCTGCCTCTGCTGTACTGCTGTCTCTCTTGCCGTATCTCCTGCCAGGATCAGCGGTTACTCCATTGTTTAGTGGCTGCACCAAGCTTGGTGAGGCCTTGCTGCAATTAATCATGGCTCCTGTGCCCAGACAACATTAATCTCCCTCTGCATCACCAAGCATTGTCTAAACATGCTTTCATGAGATGAAAATGCCCATGGTATGAGGATTCATTTCAGCCCCCTGTTATGATATATGCTTGTCGTGTTTTTGTGTGTATTTATTGGCAGGGATGAGTTTTTAGCCTCAGGGAAAATCTGAATTTTAATTGAAAAGAGACAAATTAATTTGCAAGGTGCCTGTCCAATCATCTGGGGGTGTCAAGACTTGACTGTTGACCCCCGAGCAAAACAACATACCAGTCCATATGTGTGAATAGACATGAGTGCACATACTACACACATACACAACCGCTGAAAGGCAGACAGTTTACTCAAGTAACCGTAATCATCACATTTACCAAACACTGCGGGCAGGCAGTATAATCACACACAATGCTGCGTTCAAGTGTGTGCCATTAAAGCTCCGACTACACTTCCAAGGGAGGATCGTGACTGTGTTGAAGTGCAAGCTTTCACTGTTTTCCCCTTTTTTCAAAAATGACTATTTTTCCTCCTCTTGAGCTATTTGAAACTTGATTCAGTGCTAATGAATCATAATTATTTGGCTAATTATGTGGCATAGCAACGCGCTCTGGTTTTTCTGAGACAGAGCAGGAAATTCAAGGTCACAGGAGTTAAGTGAAACATGTCACAGATACGAACAGATACGAACAGACGCAAAGAGAGTAGCATACCAGTCCTGGGTATTAAAGTGTTTACATTAACCAGCACAAACATTTATCTCTATCCCCAATCAGGCTTAAACCCTATGTTAGGAAGTTGAGGCTGTGTGGCAGGTGTTCAGTGTGTGAATGTAAAGCACAGGAAGAGAAGTATTTGGTTAAACTGTTCCTTACTGAATATGCAACATCTTCATAGGTCACTACCAACTGTATAACTTTAGGCACTAGACGGGTATAAGAGGTAAGTTAAACTCTGCACATATTTTTCTGCCTGGTTCTCACCTTCGCAGCAGCAGCTTGGGGTGGTTCTTGCTCTCAAGGTTGCGGTCTATAAGGTCAGACAGCAGGTGTTTGAGGACATCAGTGGCGTACTCCAACTTGCTCTGCAACACTGTCATGATAAGTGAGGCCACGTTGCCACGGTCCCTCATGGAGAAACCCCGCTGGGCCTCGAGAGTGCGAATAAAACACAGCAGGAAGACCTTGTTGTTAATGAGCTGGCCAAAGAGCTTCAGCCCCTTCTCCACTTGCTCCTGCCGGTAGCCTGGCACCTGTGAAGACAGCAGAAATGTTCATTGGACAGGGACACATTAAAAATAAGTGGAGTGGAAAAAGTACAGAATCCATGTGGCACATTCATTCCATGTCATATCAACCCAATTAGTCATCAGTTCCTGTGAATGCTATATAAGCTCTCTCCCTCCCTAATCAAATTGTTAAAACATTTGTTGAATAAAGCCAGTTTTATATATCATGTACTCATAATAAATATATTTTGATCAGGTTTATACATGTGCTTTATTAACGCACGAGAAAATGTATTAAAAGTAATAAATTAATTCAGGTCTGGTTTCTCTACTTGAAAGTGCAGCTATCAGTTAATAAATCTGTCCTTATAAATAAGGAAGAAGAAAGGAGAAACAGAATGAGAGAACGATAAGCAGTTTAACATGCAGCTTTTGTTGCATTTAGTCTGAAGGTTGAGAATAAAGGCAGGAAAACAATACATCTCTTGCGGGAATGCTTATTATGTCGATGGTGCTGTGTTCCACACAAATGTAAGTTGAAAGGAAGAGGCAGTGATGTGAATTTCCCTCGTCTGAGCCCAGAATGTCCCTGCACCATTTATACTAGGTACTTGCAGCACATGCTTCTTTTCCTGGTAAATAGCACCTATTGAGATTATGGTTTTTTTTGTATCTGTCAAGAGCACTTGTGGTAAGCATGTCTTTGTACCCAATGCAGCTGTCAACCAGCATATGTTCTGTCTTACGTTTCCTGGAGGAAACTCGTGTAATCTGCTGGGAGCTATTGTTAAGTCGCAAGTCTAATTTCATACCACCTGACAAGATGCATACAACGGTGTGTTTCAAGTGTGGGCATTTTCCTTTTTTGCATATATACACTATGAGTGTGTGAATGAAAACACACATAAAGGAAATCTTGAAAATATAAGTGTGCATGTTTCAGGTCATAGACCCAGAAAATGTATTTAACTGTACCGTAAAACAAACATGTGAAACATGTCTCTTAGGATTATGGAGACGGTGCATAAAAGGCGCAAAATGTCCTGACCTACACAATCTTCACATGGTCACCGGGATATTTGATTTTGGCAGGCTGACAGAAGAAATAAATATGGCCACTGTTCGCTGCTGAAATTGAATTGTTTCCGTAAAGATCAAGAGGGAAGTGGGGAATTTAATAACAGGAAAAAATCATACGAAGCAGCAAGCAAAATGGGATTTAGAGGTATAGTCAAGTTGCTAGGAAAGAAATTGTAGTGGTAGGAAGTCATTTTGACTCCTAAGAACCAACCTTAACTGTTACCAGGAATACATATAATGTGAAAGGGTAGGCTTTATTGAGCACACACATGCCAGACTATATTTTTATATTTTCCGACACGTGTTCATCATTTTAACTGACTGTTTAAACCTTGAAAGAGTTTTATCACTTATGCTATTGCTAACTGTCTGAAACCCACAGTCTTTAACGTGACTTTAAATGATCTGACACATCAATAACAATTAAGCAGCCATCAACCGCCTAAGACAAGGCGTCTGCTTTTTTCATTAGGCTTTAATTCCATATTATACTCCTCATACAGTTCCACATTTATACCAATTAAAACATAATTAATATTGCTTATTACTGGGAAATTCTCATCAGGGATAGAGTGGCCAATCCTAAGGGCAGTGAAATGGGGGTCCATCATTCTCTTAATGGAACAAGACGACCTGCTCAATTACGGCTGTCTATCAATGTCACTCCTGACGATAAATGAACTGATTTTTTTTTCTTTTGCTTTCCCCCACTAATTGGCTTTTAATTTGTTTTTGAGGTGGAGAGAAAAAAAAACGAGCAGCTTTTCATATCGTTTGAGTTATTAATGAGAGCGCGCTCCTGATTTTAGGTTGTCTTGTTTGTTTTTGAAAAAGTGTTTTTGTCGGCTGTCAAAAGGCTTTTGTTTACCAGACAGCAACACAACAACCTCGGCGTCAATTTCACCTACTCTGACCCTCCACATTGTTAATTTACTAGTTAGTTTTGCTCTCTTTTCAAATAGGGCTAATTGCATTGGGATTGTTATTTGATAGAGACTGAAGAACAGGTACACACACTTGCAATTTTCTAATGAATAGGAAATTGGAATCAACTTCTTACAAATAGCTGTCCTCTTTTAAGAATCGCTTTGAACGCAACACATCTAATGGAATATCTATTCAATGGAAATGCTGCAGATACCATGTTAATTGAGAATTTCTTAACATTTCGGTGCCCCAAATTATGTACAAGTTAATTTTCCTGTGACCCAAATAACAATCACAATCTGACACATTCTGAATTGAAATATTGTCAGCTTGAGGCAGAGATCAAGCACTGTTTTAGCCAACTATAAAGTGAGAAAACAGAAACAGACTGATGCAGGCACACTACATTACAAAGGTTGAATAATCAGCAAACCATTCCACCATACCTCCAGATCTCTGAGTACAGGATGTTCCTCGATGCCTGGGAATAGAACCCTCATGGTGTATGTTCTGTAGTCCAAGAAGGGGATTCCTGCTCCATCCAGATCACTGGTCAGTTCATGGATGTCTGTCTGGAGCTCGGCAAAAGCTGATGATAACACAAACCAGTAATTTGTTTATAAATGGTATGGACATTAATATAGCCCTTTCTATTCTTCTGTTTACTCAAAGTGCTTGTAGATTACATGCCAACATTTACCTATTCACACACAGACACTGATGGCAGGGCAGCCATACAGGTTGCT
This sequence comes from Eleginops maclovinus, assembly GCF_036324505.1. NCBI lineage: Eukaryota > Metazoa > Chordata > Actinopteri > Perciformes > Eleginopidae > Eleginops > Eleginops maclovinus. The sequence continues at coordinate 3,157,223 of NC_086365.1, forward strand.
TAACTGCTCATCATCTAATCCAGTGCTCATTCAGCCACAGCAACGGCTCAGCCTTCGAGACAACTTGGGCGTTCTTTATCTTGAACTGAAACAAGCCACCTAATTGGTCCATTCGAAAGATTCCTTTTATTTACCCCTAAATACAAGCCCTCTGATTGGTGCATTGAAACAAACACTTTAATTGGCCCGTTGAAACGAGCCCTTCTGTTTGGCCCATTAAAAGTCGCCTGTTGATTTCTCCATAAAAAAAGCCTCCGATTGGCCCACTGAAACTAGACCTGTGATTGGCCCAAGGATGAGCAAATATAGTTACAGGATTTTAGTCAATATACATTTACATGTATAATATAATAGGCATAGCAACATTGGATGCTTGCAATAGTTATTACCATTAACCCATTTTAGCACATACTGAATTGTTACCTTACTCCTCAATTCATTCTGCAAATGCTACTTGTTTCAACAGAACTAAATACATAATTTAAGAAGTTTCCAAGGTAGAAAGTTAGTTGGATCTATTAAAGAAGACATTCTACTCCATACAGTAAAACTGCCTCAACCTCTTACCCTCTTTGCACTCCAGAGCCACACGGGACTCGAGGTTGTCCATCTGCATCTGCAGCCTCTTCAAGGTCAGGTCACTCTCGCGAGACTTGCGCTTGTAGGCAATGAGCACCACCACGATGAAGAGGATGAGCAGGGCTCCGGCTGCAGCAATGCCAATGATAGCTGTGCTGCTGAGTGGGCTGTCGGACGTGATGTGGACCACACCTGGGGAGAACTCGATTCCACCCACACGTGCCTTGTGATGGGGACAGATAAAAAGTCAGATTAATGCATGCATCTACTGTGCATATACTGTGTACACAATTTACTTCCCCTGTCAGGTTCTCAGACAGAAGGAGCATTATATGGGACAATAGGTTCAGTATACCAGATAAACTCACTCAAATATAGCAATTGGAAAAGGTTATATCATTTTACTTTAAAAAAAGATTATTAAGTGTCAATTAAACAAGGAGGCCCAGTTTTCTTCAAGGCTAAGTATTTCATGTATTTGTGAATGCTTACAAAATATTGCGTCTGTGAATCACGTTCAAGGTTTTTAAAGCATTTCTCTTTTCAAAATCAAGAAAAAAACCCAGACAGATTTGTATATATATTGACTTTCTATTTAGATGTGTACACACTTCTGCTCATTTTCTAACTGCGTACCAGTAATGTGTTCATCTTTCTCCGCTGCAGGCTTCAGGTGGTAACATCAGGAAGCGCTTTGCTCAAAGTGGTCCCTTTTAAAACCGCAAATGGAAACCCTATTGAGCTTTCCGGGGCCCAAATCCTTCTTATTGAAGGCTTATTTGTTTGTCTTCTGTCTGCTTGTGGGCAGTAACAGGAACCACACAGATAATTGGATCAGAGCTGTAGACTGTCTCAAAGTGGACAAGAAGATAGATAGATAGAAAGCAACACAAGGAATGTTCGTCTGTCCGTCTGTCAAACTGCTGATCGATTAGTAGGACTGTCTGCCTTATATCTGTCATGTCTATCTGTGTGTGTGTGTGTGTGTGTGTGTGTGTGTGTGTGTGTGTGTGTGTGTGTGTGTGTGTGTGTGTGTGTGTGTGTGTGTGTGTGTGTGTGTGTGTGTGTGTGTGTGTGTGTGTGTGTGTGTGTGTGTGTGTGTGTGTGTGTCATTCTCCTGTGTCTGTGAGCACGTTCTGTATCACTCACCAGGACCTTGTGTCGACCCGTCAGGTTCGGTGACTCACAGAGCAGCTGGGTCTCTGAGACGGTTAACATGCAGGGCTTCTCTCCAATGAGAACTGTGTAGTTCAGCTTTCCATTTCCACTGTTGGTTGGTGGAAGAAAATTCCGCCCCTGTAGAAAAGAATGTATGCATAAATAAAAACCTTTATGATTGTTTAAGGGAGGCAAACATCGTACTTATTTCAATACTCAAATGCTGCAAAATGACATTGCAAAAGACAAGGGATTGTTAGTCAATAACATGTAGTCAATACATACAGATGTAGCTATCCTCATACCTTCAGTATAATGGGGGATCCAGGTTTGAGCTCTAGCACGCCCGACACACTCAACGGTTCAAACTCAGGATTGGGGTAGTAGATAAAGTTGCTGTTGTTGAGTGCCATCAGAGCCATTACATCGTCCAATTTGAAGCCAAACTCATCAGGTCTCTCAGGCACTTCTTGCTGCCTGGCCAGACTGATGGACAGCTCCGGGGCCTGGCACAGCATGGTTGTAGGGCCAAGCACCTGGCACAACTGGAAGAAGACAGATGAGAAAGGAGAAGTTACATTTATGAATGAATGAATGCTCTAGCAAATAATACATCAGAGCTTAGTGAAAGCTGTAAATTGACACAAAAATAAAATCATGCTTCATTTTTGGAGGTTTGGTGCTTTCAGTCTTAATAAAGATAATGTGAGTGATACATTAATCCACATTATTTACTCCTCCAAGGAGGTTACATTGCAGTTTATTTTTGTCAGAAACATCGCAAAAAACTTACAGCTGATTTTAAAATAGGATAAATGCAGTAAGATTTACTATTAGATATCTGTCCTCTCTTTCCTTGTCAAGGCTGGATGTCAGTAAACCATATACTCAGATCATAACCAAGTTTCCTATGCCTATGCCTCACTCATGCCTCCTTGCAACTAAATATTTGTAAAAGTGGCACTTGAACCTACAATTTACTTTCTGCATCCAATCTGCAGTTAGTTTGTATTTTTATGTCACAGGTTTACATTTCACTAAGGCCACTAGATACCCCATTCAAAGTAGGGGCTCCAATATTTCTAAAAGGGCAAAGGAGAAGCTCTTGGAGTATTTTCCTCAAAGGAAGCCACCAAATGAGGAGTAGTTAGGGAGGGGATGCAGGCTCATCACAATCCGGCTTTGATGTGTGAAGATTCAGGAGTGATAACTAGGTCTTACCCTTCCTTCATTAGCCTCCAGAAAGAGACCCCCACCCTCTCATCACTTCTTTATTCCCTGTCCAGTTATTATTTCTGTGATCTTTTCCTCTCTCTTTGACACATTGTTGTTCTGTAACTCTTCTCTCTCTATACCACTTTATTGCTCAATCATGGTGTCTCTTTCATCTTAGTGTCTCACTCTTGTGTTGTCGTTCTGGTCTCTTTCTCATTGACCATGTGAGGGGATTTACTCTTTTCCTTTCCTTACTCACATCTTTGAGCCAGTTTTATACACAAGAACAGATTGTCTGATCCGTCATTGTCATGCCCTTCACTATCCCTCTAACATCTCCATTCCTCTCTGTACGTCAGGGCATGGACAAATCATCCACCAGCATTGGTCTCATTCACATACATTTCTGTCTCATTCAAAGACATTTTCAGTGTAACCTCTGCCATGCAGCCACTCAAACGGCTGCCTGTCACTCTAATTGGCTCCTTCAACATCAGATTTGACAAATCCTGAAAGGTCTCCTGGACATCTCTGACAAGTATCGTGGACTGCTGCAGGAAGGGAGCCGCAAAACAATACTTTTCTCTGTGCACAAATGTTGCTTCGTTTCAGTGCAAAGTGAAATTAAGTAAATTATTTATTGGAAAATAAACTGATACTGGGGAAAAGTCATGTCAAGTGCAGACAAACAGTACGTGAGCACAGATTTTAAACGTGGTGCAAGCTCATGCTCAAATTGACCATGAAGATAGCATTACCACCTTTAGTCTCTCCCTCTTCCTTCCATCAGATCACACAGACCTTGTATGGCTTTATCTATGCTCCCCTGGGTAAAAGGGTAAATACAGGGTAGAATAATTTGATAAGGGCCAATCACTGTGGTTCTCATTTCGGTGTCAAAATGTCCCTATTGTTACAAAGGTGTGGAGAGGAACTACAACATTCTCTATTAACTGCCAACTGTTGATACTCACTGTCTGGGTTCTGAGTTTTTTCCTTCACTCATTTACCTAAAAGTGGCCCAGAGGCTTTGATCTAATCTAACTCTGACATGTACTACAGCCATCTGTCTTTGGAATGTCCAGCAGACTTACAAACACCATTATTGTAAATATGTTTATATTTTTCAAACAAACAATACATCTTCTTCAGCTGATTAAACATTCATTTTCACCAAGATGAAGCACAAGTCAAGTCCTTTAAACATCAACAGTCTGTGTTTGCACTTACATTGAGTGTCTCATGGCTGTTATATTTGGCTCTGATGAGAGGGGTCTGGATAATGTCCAGGTTAGTTCCTGTCACAGTCACTGGGGTATGTCCACTGTGAGAGAGAGGGAGAGATGATCGACAACAAGGTAAGGCCCCCGGTTGTAATTTTACAACATCACTTTACGTTATCCTAAAAAAGTCAGTAAATGTTTTTTTAAAGACTACATTTACATAGTCCAAAGGTCCTTTTGTTCAGCCTCACAATTCTATTTGGTAGTAAATGTGTTTATAGGTCCCGCCGTCTGGCCATAAACTCACATAACTTCCAAATCTCAAAACCAAGCAACACCTCTTTGTTTTATTGGATTTGGATTTGTCTGATTCAAGTAAGTAAAATGCCTCAAATATTTGTTTTTGTGATATTACAATGTCTAGAAAATGTTCATATTTAGTTATTGTGGAATACATTCATCAAATGTTATTTTGATTTATTTTATGTTACATAGCAATATTACAAGATTTCCATTAAAACTTACAGAAATGTAAAACATTTGAAAACTTTCATTTCGCACCAGAGGCTTCCTACAACAACATCTAAAAGGTGAAAACAAAAATTGCTAATGTTTTTCTATATTTGGGCTTTACAGGGTTAAAGGATAGCTCAGATTATTGTGAGATGGTCAGATGGTGATATACTCACTAGCAGTGACACTGCTGCATCAGTATCTATTTGCAGTGAGTACATTTGTAAAAATAGTGTTTACGGACTGCTATCTGCCCTTGTACCATACCTGTAGATGCTCCATTCGGGCTCTATCCTGGTGATAGTGGGGTCTTCAACATACTCAAAGCGCAGGTCTTTCTGGAGATGAGCCCTGTCTATGCTCACAGACACAGACACATTTCCATATCCATTCAGGGATGCATGGGTGCGACAGGTGAGCCACTGACCACCCCTCCTAAAGTGAAGAAAGGGTGATTAAAATCAGTTAGTTATTGGAGTGATCTCTTTAGTTGTGAATCACTGTGGTTACAAAAAAATCCCCAAACCAATTAAATATTAAGTATGGATGAACGTTTTTTAAGTGAACATGGATAGAAAGTTTTGACAAAAAATGGAATAGCGCATTGATCAGTGTTAAATCGTTAGTAATAATAGTTCTATTTTAAACCATAACTTAAGAACGTGCTATTTACATTTTATTGAAACATATCAATCAAGCAATAATCCAGCATTTCCAGATAACATTCCTTGAGCACAACATTTGAAAGCTTCCAGGACATTGAATTATTGTCTTATATGTGAAATAAAACAATCTAGAAAAGATGAGAACTGTCAGAGGGTTCTACCCCCTGCAGTTTGACTAACAAGGCTTTGACTGAGCTTTTAATTGACTGTTTAAGTGTGACTGGCAGGATCAGCTGTGGCCTGCTCCCCACTAACCTCAGATAAGTGCAGGGCTGGTCCTTAAACATGATTGACACGTTGCTCCCGGCGTCAAGGTGGCTGCCGGTGATGTTGACGATGGTTCCTCCAGAGACCGGACCTCGGCTGGGCTTGAGGTTGATAATCCTTGGGATCTAGGCAAAAAGGGACAGAGATTATAAGGGCTCAATTCAATCAAGGGGAATTAAAGTAGGAAAGAAAATTATGCATAGCAGTGAAGTTGTAGTATTCAAAACTTAATAAATGCTAATCATGCCTTTAATACAAAGATCCAAACCAGGATTGAATGTATAGAGCAAAATGATATCCCTTTTGAGTTTTCATTTATACTTTCACTTACTTATCCCACTTACATAAACTAAAATATAGTGGGAGCTTTAACACGGCAACACATGATACATTGGAAAACTGTAAATCCTCCTTCAGTTCATGTGGCCTTCTTATAATCTCGTCTCCAGTCTGCTGCGCTGTGTGACATCTAGACCTAACATCATATAATTCTGTGCAGGGACTCCATTGAGAAATAAACCTCGGCCATCGTCCATTAATAGCTGGCAGTAAAAATGTTAAAACTCCATAAAACCAGAACATAATGGCAAAAGCTGCAATTTTATTTCTGTGTGATGCTGATTAATTGCGTCCAGAATGGGTTATGAAAGTGTGTTTTTTATGTGATCTTGTCAGAGGAATGTTTTTACAACCATCATTGTGGCTTTCTGTGCTCATTAGTGACAGTTATTTCTCAGTGCCGATAAACAGATGAGAATGCTTAGGAGTCTCTCAGTCAAACCACTCCAAGTTGGATCACAGCCAAAACACGTATGTACAGTATTAACACAGTACGTGAGACCACAGGCAAGGTGCCAACACACATAGGGTGACATATACAGAATGGCTGCCTTTTAGCTCATAGAAGAATCCAATGATGATACAAAACACACTGATTTTCTTTCTGTATACTCACCACAAAATAGTAGTTTTTGGAGGACTTTGCCATGAATTCTGGTCTGCACTCTCCAACTCCGACACAGACCTCTGCGTTCCCGGTGTACTGGCTCTTCTCTGCTTTACCCATCTCACACACAATCCTAGAAACACACATTAACATAATTGTAGATAGAAATGCATACACAAATGTATGTCACACGCAAACATGCAGAGAAGCATGTAGGAAGACCTTCTGCAGTTAGTTTGCTTTGCCAGCAAATTATGAGCAAATTCTGTAAAAGGAATGAGTCCAAACCAGCTAAAACCTTCATAAAAGAACGTATTATTTGGCACTGACTTCACCTCTCACACACTGCCAACTTGTGGAAGAAAAGGGAAGAAGTCTACCCATTTACATATGACCTCAAATACAGCCACCTCTTCTGCTGGGTCAGCACTGGCACACAACTTACTTTCTTAGCAGAAGAAGCCCTGGGGTCTGCTGATAAGACAACTTTTAATCTAGTTTAAAAAATGTGACAGATGGCACCTGTGAGGAACCAAAACTCTGGATTAAACTCAAAATGTCAACTAAATGTAACTTCCTGAACTTTCTAAAATGGTTATGGGACAGACTGTGCTTGTGTGTGTGTGTGTGTGTGTGTGTGTGTGTGTGTGTGTGTGTGTGTGTGTGCACGTGCGTGTGTGCGTGTGTGTGTGTGCGCACTTGTGCCACTATGAAATATGAAGGCCTGATGCCTACATGTCCGTATACTGCAGAAGTGTATTTCACTATATTCTGCACTGCTGTGACTTGAAGTTAAATCAAACTTCTGGTCTAGATATTTGGCTTATTTAGCAAGAGGTTACTCATTTTGTGATAGTCTCTCTATCTCTCTTTGTTAAGCATTAAGCTTACACGCGTGCGCGCGCACACACACACACACACACACACACACACACACATACCCACAAACACCCTAAGGTGAGTTCTCTGGCGTAGTATCAGTTGTTCAGGCTGACTTGTTACAGCTCGTTGTGTGGGCTAACAAAGGTAACATAGTGTTGTACCTGTGTGTGACTCAAGTGTCTGGAGCCCTGTAGGGCATGAAGTACTCAGCTGTGGTCAAAGAGCTTTCAATAGGATTATGTCAACTCAAGTGAGAGTGGAAACAGTATGCTGGATTCAGGATTTTACTTTGCTTCTGTTCCAAAATATGGTTTGACTCCTCCCTATGGTTTCGGTACAGCTGTAAACGCCAGTATCCCAAGCCTTTATCTACATGTTGGTCGATAAAATGTTGAAGTACAACATCAGAGACTGTCATTTTATGTGATGAGAATAGCTGCTGCCTCAAATAGGACTTACAGTATATTCTACAGGAATGTAAATAGAGACTAGACGAGGACCCTTTTTATTGCATAGTGACGCTGGTCGGCCGGTTGTTGGTGTAAAACGTGACTTACTGCTCAGCAGGGATGTAGCCCTCACGTATGGGGGTGCAATCCACCTGGGCCACCTTCACGTTATCCTGAATCTCTCTGAACTCCAGGCCCAGGTTCTCGCCACGAATAGTCACAAGCGTGCCGCCCTCCCTGGGCCCCCGCAGAGGTTTGATCTGTTGAAATTTAGATCATGATTAATGACTTTGAAGACGGGATTTAGTTTGTTTTCAGAAAAATACTTAGAGCCTTGCTTGAAGCCTATTCCTGGCAACACAACTTGCACCTATGTAGAAGATGATGTAGACAGTTTATTTAAAAGTCAGTCAAATATTAGATAATGAGTAAATACCGGGTGTGGTGTATATGACACAGATGACACTGCTTTTTGGAGATGACCTGAAATACAGTATCTTCACTCTCCTGTGCCACACAATGTTCCTATTTCTTCTTGTTTTGGGCTCTGAAGAAGAACAGCTTTTAATTTGTTTCCATTTTCCAATTCTTTAGGATAAGTGATTTGTGTTTTCTGTTCAACTCTTTTATAACTCTCAGATGTCAAAAGACTTTTCTGAAGGGTAGGGGGACCTGAGCAATGAATTTCAGAAAGGAGGGACGAAAAACGATAGAATAATATCTCCATTGACAGCTAAAGGGGTTAAGAGTCAGGGTCAAGGGATCGTCATTTCTCAATCCTGTGTTCACTGAAAACCACGACAATATATTATTTATGATCAACTTAAAACGTGGCAGTGGGTGACATCTGTGCAGTAATCACAGTGTCCTATGATTTATCAGCAGCATCTCTCATTGTTGATGAGGTCGTTCCAACATCCATCAGCACTTTACTCACACGATTACTTTTTGGCCAGTGAGTGTGTGTTATGGCGGTTCAGATGGATGGATCTTCGACGGACACAGAATAGTCTGTTTCTATCTGTCTGTGTCAAATAGTCCTCCTGCATGCTGCAGTAAAGGGCCAAGCTTTAATCGTGCTGTGTCACCACATCAAAAAAAGTCATCACAAAGTATTTCACTGGGGCTGAGACTCTTGTGGTTTCCCTGCCTGGTTTTATAGTTTGCAATGTGGCCCCCTGCGGTGTTCCCAGGTAGAGTGCTGAATGAGTGTGTGTGTCTTTTATTGTGGCTTGGAACTCTTGATTGTTATGGTATGATAATCCTCATGTAACTACCACATGAAAACAAACCACTTCTATTTGACAATTGGATTATTTTTACAAGAGGTGATGAAAATGAACCAGCTGGGCTTGACAGGGAACGATCTAATCAAATGACAGGGAGGACCTCAATCCCGGTCATACACAACAAGGCTGCCATGTGGGAGATAGGGTTTAAGTATGGTTCAGAGTCTCTGATTAATAAGTCTCCCTGCTGATATCTTAATGAAAAAAAAGCCTTCCAGGAACGGGGCTACAATACAAGCAATTAAAAGACTGCCCACATGCATTGTGGCACTCCATTTATTAGGAAATATGGAGGATTGCGAGGGACAAAGAGTTAAAGAGAAGTAGAGAAGTAGAGAAGGAGAAGGAAGAGGCATAAGAATGAAAAAGAGGGGGAGACGCAATGAGGCGTTGATTAGATTTGTGACTTTGACAAGATAATTGACGGTTTGGTAGAGGCAAACACTTAATCACTTCACTTTCCATCCTTCTATGAGAGTCTCTCCCTCTCATATTGTTGATGGGAGATGTCATTATAATGAAGCGTATTAGAATGTATTAGAGCCCCGGTCGTCTTGGAAAAGTCCTCACTCCTCACCCACTGACAGATTTTATGGGGGACGTGAGAAGGCTGCAATATGTCCCTTCTGCAGCCTCAGGGATGTAAGGAGAAATACAGGGCCGGTCTCCAGGAATAAATCCACTGCCCGCAGGGAAGACCAACAGTAGAGTGGACCAATGACAGAAACTCTTTAATAAGCACATCAAGAGTCAACATATCACCATCTTCCTATCACCTTCTTCCACAGTTGATTTATTTTTTCCTTGATAAAAATAATCAATATGGTCTTGGCTACTTAAATAAAGAGAGTAAAACAGAGCGCTATGTGTCCAATATCCTGCCTTATTTAGGAAAAAAATGGGAGATGAAACCCATCAGGCTAACATGATCGGTTGAGATGCAAGATTACAAGAAACAATGGGGTTTTAAGTGCCACTTTCTGTGTTTATCCACCAAGGTCAGCCACTTATCTGTATGCTGGTCTATGCAGGAGGATGTAGGGAGAGGAGAGAGGAAAGAGGAGAAGGGATTATACTTCTATTTCTGTATCCTCCTTCTATCTTTCTGTACAAACCCATCACTCCCCAGGACACCAAAAGGGAATCCCCCCCTGTCTTTTTTTTATCCACGCTTTGCCTTCTCCCTTCATCGCTAGTCAGTCACCATCTGCTCCTACCTCACGTCCTCTGGAAAAGGATGCAGAGACGACCTGTATATCCATCATGGGCATATGGGGAGGGTCTTCCTCCACCCCTTCACCTTAACATGGCTCTATTCTGGCTCAGTCTACCCATCCGCCACCAACCCAATCCATCCTCCTCTCCCTTCATCTGGGCATCTTTCCATCCATCTTTCCCTTGCATGTTTGTATCCTTCATGTCGCTGACCCATATCCCTTCTGCTGTTGCCCCTTTAATATGTCTCACACAGGTCAAGTCCATTTGCCTCTCACGGTGTCTGTGGTTTTCAGGAGTGTGCAGGGTTAAGTGGGGGTTAGCGTGACCATCTGGTCAGAGTTGATTGATAACTAGCAAGAATGAGAAGGACTAGTCTCCTTCCGGGTTTTTCTCCGAGGTTTTTTTCCGAGTGTTATTCATTTATCATTAATCCAAATCTGCAAAGTAACTAAAGGTATTAAATAATGTAAAGGAGTAAAAATATACAATTTACCTCTGAATTGTAGTGGGGTAGAAGTACAAAATAGCAAAAAGTTGAAATAATCAAGTAAAGTAAAATTCCCTCAAAATTGCACGTACAGTACTTCTGTGTTCTGGTGAGTGTCTCACCTGTGTGATCCTCGGGTGGGTGCACTTGCTGTTGATGCCGTTGTGCTCCAGCCACTGGTTCTCGGGGTGGGGGCAGTGTTGTTTGAGGGTGCAGCGGTTGTCTCCTTTACACCACACACATCCAAACAGAGGGTCTGCCTTCAGACACAGACCGCAGCTTCCACGCTGGGCGTCGCACTTGTACAGGTGGACTGTGCAGGAGGGAGGAAAGAGAGGGAGAGAAAAAAAACAGGGGGAAAGGGAAGGAAGGAGGTAGAGACGGAGGGAAAAGAGTGGAAAGTAAACAACCTTTGTAAAACTGATTACAGAGCAGCTAATGTATGCAAATGTATTTTGCAGAAAAGCCTCAAAAATGACGGACAAACACTTCAAAACACATAAACTACAATTTAGGTTTGTTTATCGAAATCCCTCATGTGTGTCAGCTGCAGTTTGAAATACGCGAACAGCAAACTGAACATTTAGGGAGCGACATTTGTTGATATCTTTGTCACACTATTTCTCCATCAATCATCAACTCTATATCCTCCCTCCTCTCTTTGAGTTTCCTTCCCTTCTGCTTCTCGCCCCTGCTCATTTACCACATATTTAACATATCATCTCCATGGCAACAAGCCAGCCATTTGCTTTTTAATTGCCATTAGATGCATTTGTGAGCCGTCCATCAAAAGACGCCCAAGGAGCCGCTACTTCCACAGGCAAACCAAGGTATGAGGAAGGTGAGGAGGATTCTGTAGTTCAACATTTTTTCTCTTTCTTCAAACTTTTGTTTCTTCTTTGAGTTTACTCTCATGCTCAAGGATATGTTTTGTACACCGTATTTGACACAGACACACAAACACTGTACAAACTTTGCCTCGCAGCACAGTGTCATGTTGGCATCATCTGTATTTTAACAATATGCCCGACTCTACTGCCTTAGGTTAAAATAAGTTGTTTTTCTGTCAAAGAACTACATCCCCCAGCATGCTGCCGTTTCCAGCAGGGATCACTCACAGTGGTGGATCGCCAATAGCCAGACTGAATCAGGCTCAGGAGCTGAATGCTGAAAGCTTCAGATTCTAGCCATTCCACATGTAACGTCAGTAATTGGATGGTTGGACAGAAGAAAACCAAATGCAGCATATATCAAGATTTGCTCTCTGCCGTTCCTCAACTTAAGTTAAATAGCTTTGCTTATTTCAGATTTAGTTATTTCTAAGCAATTGGACATGTGTTTGTATCAACATGTATTGCCGTTACTGCTCTTCTGAAACGTATGAGAAGGTAAAGAACTGGAATTGCTGAGACGAGAGAAACAAAATGACAGGAGCAGACAGCACTGCCGACAGAGACGGATAGCTTGCCAAACTCTGTTGACAGAACAAATAAGAGAAAATATCTGAAAATAAATAATGTTTGTGCAAATGTTATTTCGAGAGCTGGGCTGAACAGTGAAGTGCAGGATAAGAAGCGTAAGAGAGGATGCGTTAAAGTTAACCACTCTAAACGGCAACATCAGGGGATGGATGCTGCACCTCAGCACACCGCCTGCCTGTTGCCATGGAGACTCCAAGGGCAACAATGGGGAAGCAGCAGCTGTCCTGTGTGTTTATGTGTGCGTGTGTGTTTGTGATTAAATGAGAGTTTATGGGAGACTATGACAACTATTTGTGTGTGTTTGTGGCTTCTTATAAAGCAGCGAGAACTATGGAATGAGCTGAAATGGATTCATGTGTGTGTGTGTGTGTGTGTGTGTGTGTGTGTGTGTGTGTGTGTGTGTGTGTGTGTGTGTGTGTGTGTGTGTGTGTGTGTGTGTGTGTGTGTGTGTGTGTGTGTGTGTGTGTGTGTGTGTGTGTTGGAGTGTGGGTTTGTGTGTGTGTGTGCATGCTTACCTTTGTTGTTGGCGGGATTGTCGATGCTGAAATCTCCGTTCCAGATGACGGTCAGTTCTACGGGAAGACTGCTCATCTCCATCCCATCATAGAAATACTATCACCATGGCAACCGGAAGGGGGAAAGAGATAGAGTTGGGTAAGAAGGGTATGAGAGAGAGAAGCTGTTGAGCCTCTTTAAACTGTCTGTTATCCTCACGTCTAAAAGGCTCCGAAAGAACAATACTATTCTGCATGCAACACGCATCATCCACAGGTGTCTATAGACACAGTGCACACACACATGAACTCACAACTAACGGTATATACACACTACACAGCTTTAGAAAAAGATCATTTTTCATTTGGCTCTATAACAGGACTAGCAGGAGGGTCGGTGCTAGAATCATCATTTTCCACCAAATTACAGTTTCCCTCCTTCTCTGCTCAATCACACTACAATATTTGGATTGTACTGTGATTATACACACAAAACCTGCAGACATCTCCAGACACTGACATATGCACACCCATAGTGATGAAGATAGACAGGAAGATGAGATGTTATTGTATCAACAGACGATTAGCATCGAGACCAGTAAAAAGCCTTTTTCCTGCTTCTCTTTCATTGCTGTCAATGTATTATTCAGTCAGTGAATGGAGCGTGATCACAGGGATGGCTGCGAGGGGAGACAAAGTCAGCCTCTTGTCTCATCTACCCACTGCCTAGCTGGAGAAGGAAAAATCAGTCAGCCGGAATCAGTGTGTGTGGCTGTATGTGTGTGAAAGAAATTGAAATGATATCTAATAGAAACTTTTTATAGAAATGGGGCATTCAGTGATGACGTCCCAGAAAGGCTGGCAAGAAAGATACACACACACATGCACACACTCCTCCTCACCGATGTGTTTTGACACTGCACTGAGGAGCTGTTGAAGCGAAGGGCAGGAACTCGGTGCTCGTTTCCCTGGATGGTCAGCAGACACTCATACCCTCTCTGACCCGACTGGGGCTGGGGGAGGTTTTTTGCCCGGAGAGTGATGGGCTTCACCACGTCCACCGGCACCAGGATCCTGTCTGCAGGCAGCAACTGAGGACATCCCTGGAAGAGAAACAAATACAAAAGAGAGGATCGTTTGTTACCAGGAGTCCTGTCATCAGGTTTTATGCATAATTGCAAATTCAATTTATGTTTAATAAGTGGATCATGCAATGTCATTTTGCACGCAAGTTATTAGCAGTTCAGTTTGTCACCTGAGGCAGTGAAATGCACAACTCCCTTTTATGGATTTTATGGATCACATTTGTTTCACTGTCACGAAAATAAATCTGGCCCTTGCAATGCCATAATTAATTTACAATCGACCAGACAGTCTGTAGGCTTATTGTGTAATTATTTATGATATTATATAAAATCTGTGCACATGCTGATCAATTGTCCATTGATTTATATTTACCTCTGCACCGCTGCAATTTTCGAGGACCTACCTCCTAACTAGTTTGCTTTTATTTATGATAGTTCCGTTGGGTTTTCAGTTTGGACAGTCCTTTGGCCTGCTCACATTCACTGTGAGTGAAGGACCAGCTCAACAGGTACTACACTGTCATTATACACCGGACAGGAGCATTAATGGTACAATGTCATACAGAAATGCTATGTAATAACAGTTTGTATTAGCATGTTTTGTTTTAACTGGTGGATCGAAATCAGGTCGAAAGAAAAGAGGAAGACTGCGAGTAGAGGTGAAGAGAGAAAAGAAGGGAAAAGGGAAGTGGCAAACAGGAAAGTGACTGACAAGCAGAAGGGAAAGATGACGGAGAGGTAAAGATAGAGAACAGCACCTCTATAAACTGTTTCATGTTTTAGCGAGAGCGGTGAATAGAGGGCAAAATAGGTAAAAATGAGAGAGAGGAACAACAAAAGAACAGAGAAACTGAAAGAGGCAAAAAATACCATTAAGCATATGCGACAGGAGGAGCTTTAGCATGTCAAAGAGGCAGAAGGAAAGAGGGTGAAAAGAAGGAGAGCAGATAAGGTGATCCCCCGCCTGGATGGAGCTGGGGGGGAGTGAAGCATAGCGCACGTTGAACCGGGTGATAACACTTGTTTGAAGTTCATTAAAAGCCACTTGATTGGGTGAGGCTGAGTGACTGGCTGGCTGCGTGGTGAGAGAGGAGAACGCTCTGTGACACTATTCACAAAGTCATTATAGATAAATGACAGACAGGGCGAGGGAGTTCAGCGGTGGAGGAGAGGAAGGAAGAGGTGGAGCATGTGTGTTTGCGCTTCCAAATCTCATTTTCCTCAGAACGAACGGCCCGTATTTGGAGTATGAAAATGAGTGGGCGAGCAAAGAGAGATGCATTTCATTTTTAATCACATCTCTTCCAGTTAATACACTTGAACAATGGGGACAATAAATCTGATCTGGTTTGTAGAAATGAAGGCATGGGAGGCACTGGAGTCTGACTTAACACGGTGACTCGCTGAATCTTGAAGACACAGATCTACGCTGATAGTGGCATATAGTGATAGGAATATGCACAGATACACGCAACCTCACACACGCGCACACACACACACACACGAATGCAAAAACGTACAAAGTATAAATTACAGCCTTGGAATTTCATTTAATCTTAGTATATGGTAAAAGTCACAGCCGGCAGCCTCTCTCGCATCTCTGCTTTCATGATAACATGTCAGAGATGGACAACTTTAAAAAGCAAGCTGTTGCACACATACACGCACATATACACTATTTTAACAGTTTATTAGCTCCTTCCACTGACATCAGGGGGATTTTTACAGCTTTACTCCAAATAGTCATCTGTGTAGTCTCAGTTAAATGGTCATATGGAAATAATTACTACTACTACTACAAGTTATGTCTGTTCAATCAATGTTTTATTTACACCCCTGCTATGTTTGCGATAGAAGACACAGCTGAGAATATATTGCACTCAACAGACGCCTGATTTCATTCATGACCATGAAAAATGTATAATGTGGCAGAGAATCCACAAACAAGCGTGTGAGCTGTTGGTACAGCGTGTTTTTTCTGCTACTTAGCCCTGATTTTTCTGTTGTATACATACACACCCAGACAAACTAATACAACACATGTTGAGCACTGCCAGCGGTCCCTGAGGCCGAGATGGGCTTTCAGTGGTTTGGACAAACACACGTGTATCCTAGTTGGCTATCGATGCCAGTATTGTTGGCAGTGATGCTCGCTGTCGCCCTTTTAGATTTCTGTCAACTTTTACGTTGATCTTATGTCAGTCTGTTTATTTCCAATGTCATTCCTCTTATTTTTACTTTCTTCAGATGCTTTACTTGAGTGAAAGTACCAATACATTTCTGTCAAAATACTTGATTACAAGTAAAATACCTGCATTCAAAATCATACTTAAGTAAAAGTACAAACGTACATATATAGTATCAGCAAAATATACTTAAAGAATAAAAGCAAAAAGAATCATTGAGCAGAAAAAGTATGTGTATATAATTATGTTTATATATGTAACATTTATTGATAATATTGTGAAATAACACAGTTCAGCTTGACCTTTTGTAAAATATTTAAGTAGTTTGACTCTTTTGTGACATTTTTAGAGATGCATGTTGTTAAAAGCAGCTAAAGCTGTTAAGTAATTGTAGTGGAGAAAAATTACATTATTTCCCTTTTAAAAGTATAAATAAGCATATAATGGAAACACTCCAGATAATGGGCAGTTAAGAGTAGAGTTAAGTGAGAAAAAGTATTTTTAACTTCGTTGGAACAAACCTTTAATGTGTTTGTTTCCTGGCAGAAGAAAGAGATAAGTGGTCTGCCAGTAGGAGGTGAGAAAGACTACATTTACAATGTGGCACAAACTAGTTTATACATGTCTTGATGTGAACTTCAGTGGCAGCATACAGCCATGTAATGAAGGACTTATTATAAAGCACTAGAAGGAGAACATTAACTGTCAATAGCATGACTCATAACCAAATAATAAGCGCTGACTTCTGGAAACCAAGTTGGCGGTTCTCTTTTTTTTAATCTGTGTTATTATCTTTTATTCTTCCTCTCTTTATAACTGACTCATTGTTTTTTTTCCGTGACCTCATCTCCATTCCTCTCTTTCTTTCTCCCTCCCTTCTCCATCTCTCCAACTAAGCATACGCTGTTCATCCAGCTCACTGACCCTTCTCCTCTCCTCTTATCAACTCCCTCTCACAGATTCTCTCTCCCCCTCTCTTTCTGACTTCTTTTCTTGTGAGGGACCTACTTAGATCTGATAATTAGAGGCTGGTAGGAGGCGTGAAGGGTGGAGATGGGACACTGACAGAGAGTAGGCAGCGGAGTGGGAACTGTGAATGTAAAAGCCCTTGGCATAGTTTGAAGCAAGAAGCAAGGCGGGAGGGTGAGAGCGAAAGAGAGAGGCCAATAATTATAGCAGTGTAAGGTGTGAAAATGAAGAGGATCTTGAGTTTCTATACACTGCACACACACACACACACACACACACACACACACACACACACACACACACACACACACACACACACACACACACACACACACACACACACACACACACACACACACACACACACACACACACACACACACACACACACACACACACACACACACACACACACACACACACACCTTGTGGTTACCAAGAACTCCCCTTAACTGGCCTCTGTTTTATCACCTCCTACAGAGCCTGGGGCAAAGACACTCTCCTGCTTTCTGTTCATTCTACATCTCTCCCTGCTGATCTTCACCTTGTTTATATGCAGCCGTTCAGTCCTCACCTTTACTTTTTTTCCACAAATTACTGCTCCCTTTTCTGGGCCTGCATTGATGTCCTTCCTGTCCTTCAATTTTGGGTTCAAGCGATGATGAAACTTTACTAATGAAGCAATTGCTTAGGTGTTTAGAGCCCTGTGATATTGCAACAACTCTTAGGAGGATTAACTTGATTGTAAACTCACAGTTAAGCCAGATAACCCATATTACACCAATTTATATCAAATAAAAAATGAGTCCTGAGATGTGCAGTTCATGGCATTGTGAGGTTCTTCAATTGTTCACTTTTAGTTTATTTATATAGTTGTATTTGCCTCCCTCGTTAGCAGTCAGTGTTTGTGTATGACATTGATTGGTCTATGAATTGAAGCACCTTATTCTTATTCTTCCTTAGCAACTAGCAGCTATTACTGCTGGCAGTTAGCCTGTTTAATAAAATTATCTTGATCCCCTGATCAATACATTTCTGGTAAATAAACTCCCAGGCATTGATCACTGCAGCACAGACAACAAGTAAATAATGCAATGCCGTGCTGAGGAATAGTAATATGTATTCAGTAACAATAAAGTGTTGGTGCATTTTTTTATCGGCTGAATATGTTAAAGGGAGGCATAGAAACAGCTCAGGAAATGAAAATGCTGTGTTGTAGACAAAAGAAGGAGAGGGAAATATCATGTTAAATATGCGGCTAAAAACACTGCTTATTGATCAAACAAGCTGAGCCTAGTCATATAAATGCAACAGTAGTGGTCAGGAATATCTTTGGGCTATTATTCTGTGTAACAAAGAGGAGCTGCATGCATGTTCTTTGTCAGTGAGAACGGCTAAGTCCTTGAGATGTGTGGAGGGCAAACTGGGACGTGGCCTTGGTTAATGTGCCAGCAGGCAAATGTCTGATCCGTGTGCCCATATCATCGCTGGCATGAATAAAAAGGCACCCACTGTATGCTGAGGCCTGGCTTTAACTCTGTCCTGCCATGCATACTAACAACAAGCTCAACCAGTAGGGAAATTTTCCTGGCCACGATCATTAGCATAGAGTTAAGGGATTATTCAGATCGCTGCCTGAAATCCCTTAATTGTAATAATACACAAAAAGTCGTCTGCAGCAGGAAGGGCCATCCCATCTCATTGAGCAAAGTTGCCTATCAGGACATTTTGGGGACAGTTCTATGGCTAGTTGTGCATGTGCCTACATGTTCTTAAGCTTGTGTGTGTCCAATTCATTAATTCAAAACGGCAAACCACAAATCTGGCAGCAAATGCACGACCTTGGATTTGAAGGGTTAATTAAAAGCAAATTAAAAGTCATTAAGCCTGCAAAACACCTGCTTTCTCTGAAACAACACGTAAAAAAAAAAGGATGTCATTAATGTGCTAATACCAAATCCCCTTCGCTTTATTTACGGGTTTCTTTTAGTCAGCAACACAATAAGAGAGGATTCCCACATTATTATCCTCAGTCAATATTGACCACCAGCCTCTGAGTTAATTGGAAAAGTAAACCTGCAAAGACTGCAGCTTGGGCCTGACTAAGCAGAAGGTTCAAAAGGATAATGGAAATTGCGGAAAAATAAAATAATAACGTCTACGCAGGTTGAATGGCTCTGGGGAAACATGGGTGGAATAACACAATTGAGAGCAGACTGCTCATCAAAGCAGGCAATCTGGCTAAGCTTGTCCCTGCCCGTCGTGCAGCGTCTGCCAACCCAGACATGAGCGGTAGTGATCTTCATCATAGCTCACCTCCGGCTAGGATTAACAGGCCACTAACTCCCTGTAAAAGCCTCCCCCGGAAAACTACCGTGACTTGGCAGGGCACAGGCAAAAGCTCTAATAAAAAAAACACACATATGAAAATATATAAGCCCATTGATACAGACATACTGTTACACAGGCTCCCACCAGAGGTTACACACAGACACGGGCTCAGACCCAAACCTGCCTTCTGCACAGAAGGCCTGACCCTGTGGCAGGACTCTAAATCAGAGTGAGACCTCTCTCACAGGACTGGGAGTGGGTGAGAGGGTATTCACTGAATGTTCCCCATCCAGTGAGTGGCTTTTCCTCTGCAGCAGAGCAGACTAATTACGGTTGGCCCTGCTTCGCGGGAATAGAACCGGCTGCCAATACTATTGATAATTCACACGGACTAAGCTGTCACAGGGAATAGGGATGGGCAGGAGGAAATGGCTGCGTTTTATTAGTTTCCACTGCCCTTTGATGTGCAGAGCGAGACATGCCGAGAGACTCGTGCCAGATGGAAGCACTAAAGCTGAAAGGTGTCTCACTCTCAAGCCTTTTAACATAACTCTTTTTGCATGTGAAACCCAGAATAACAGCTATTAGTGTCATATATACAAACATTTCCCTCCAATTTATTTCCCTGTGTTTGTTTCCCAGCTGGCCGTATAAGAAGAGGCAGGGTGGAGCTGGGCAGCATCAAACTATGATGGTTATTGTCTCAAAGGGCTATTTTAAATCTCTCAGATTTTACTGGCAGAACATGTTGGGCCTCTTGAAGGCAGCTCATTGAGAGATTCACTCTCCTAGTGAACCAACGGTTAAACATGTTAACAGCCAGTCTGAAAAGGTGAGTTTTGGTCGGTAACTTGAAGTTATAGAGGAATAATAAAAAGAAAAGACAAAAGTACACAACTTTTCTCGACACTCACCTCAGCCTTCTTGACTCTGCCCTCCTGGAAGGAACATGTGCGGGGGTCGTGGGTGCAGTCATGTCTGTATTTACACCAGTGGCACTGGTAAGGACTGCTCACACAGGACAGACACCTGCATAGAGAACAGACGTGAGCAAAACACATTGTTGTGAATTAGTATTGAACAGGCAACAAATACGCTAGAGAACAGAGGCTCAATATGCCTACTTATGTGTACAATACAATTTCGGAGAGTTTAGGAATCGATGCCATTTCTTTTCATCAATATGACGGGATTACAATTATGACAAGCTGTCTGCTGGAGAGAAGTGCTCCAGGGAGGAAATAGACTTACGACTTGTGCACGCTACAGTTGTAGAAAACAAAACTGGTATTCGCAAATGCCAGGCCTGTCTCCTTGGATTTGAGATAGAGCTGCACGATCTGGTGGTCCCCTGGAGAAAATACATGATAGTAAAAATTAGAAGTAATATGCAGAGGAAATCAGTGTTTGTATTTAGATAAAAGAGAAAACAAATGAACAAAAGCAATCTATTTTTTCTTTCATAAGTCAAGTTTTAAACCCATTGTTGACAGTTTGATTCATCTTACAAACAAAATATAATATAATGGTAATGGCTGCAGTCGGTAGACACTTCTAAAGAACCTCTGTTACTGTTTGATTCTCCGGTTCACACTTTTCAGTTTCTAGTCAACGTTTCCCATGAAGAAGAGATGACTGCAGCACTACGAGCCACAGGTGCTGTGCCTGTTGCAGAGGGAAAGGCAGTATCTTCTAGAGAGAAGACTGGAAGGCTTTTGTAGGGTTAAGCCTCCCTACAGCTGCCGCCTCACAGGAGACTAAGAGTTGGTGAACATGCTCTTCCCTTGGGATTGAAAAATATTCCTGTGGAAAAGTCTTTGAGAGTATCTTTGTCAAGGTAAAGGGAGTACATGATGAAACAAAAACTGTGGGTATATGTGTGTGTTATGCGAGATTGTGCCTCATATGTATTTGGTGTGTCCTTTTGTCTGGCCCTAATGAAGGAGTTCATGTTTAATTCAACAGCACATATCACATCTAACTGCTCCGTCTCTCCCGCTGTACCCCTGTCTCTCACTATATCTCTATTCACAGGTCTCTTTCGCTTCCCTCCACACTGCGACTCGTTCCTCCCCCGTCTCCCCTGTGTCTTCCTCCATCTCTCTAACAAAGAGGGAATCGTTCATCAATCACAGTAAAGCACCGCTGACAACGGATCTGTCCTAATTAGGCCACCTAAATGTTACCTTGAAGCCTGCTAACACTATCTATCCCTCCCTCTGTCTTCCCTCCCTCTATCTCTTCTTTCTTCTCTCGCTTTCAACCAAACTTAGAACTAATGAGTGCTAGTGAAAAAAATGGGAGGTGAAAGGTTCAGATAAAGGATAAATGTGGAATTTTCCTCTTCGTCAAACAGTAATAGGGATATAACCAGGCTGCAGGTGAGGGAGGAAAAAAAGATGGGGAGGAATGCTTCATTCGTCTGAGTATGTTTTTATATATTTATGTTTGCATGACTGCAGCGTTGTCATCTTAATGTGGTTGACATGGCAAACGTTTAAAAAAAAATATAAAAACCCCCAAAGCAGCCTCAGGCTCCCCGTCAGCCTTACATATGTTCATGTGTGCTGCCTATCTGATGATTATTTCACAGCAGTGGTGTTTGTTTGTGAGTGTGTGAGTGTGTGTGTGTGTGTGTGTGTGTGTGTGTGTGTGTGTGTGTGTGTGTGTGTGTGTGTGTGTGTGTGTGTGTGTGTGTGTGTGTGTGTGTGTGTGTGTGTGTGTGTGTGTGTGTGTGTGTGTGTGTGTGTAGCTCCTGTTCTTTCGGGTGTACTGAATAAATTGAGACAAATTTGAATATTAGTGCATGTGTTCGGCTCAGGCCTTAAAGGTCTCACCAGCACGGTGATTCCATGATGATTTGCTCACTTTCCCTCACTGCACTTTACTCATCTCATGTTTCTGGCTCCAATA
This sequence comes from Eleginops maclovinus, assembly GCF_036324505.1. Lineage (NCBI taxonomy): Eukaryota > Metazoa > Chordata > Actinopteri > Perciformes > Eleginopidae > Eleginops > Eleginops maclovinus. Next base: position 3,179,573 of record NC_086365.1, read on the forward strand.
TCTACAATTCATTGCCAACATTTTGAAAGTGTGAAAGCCATTTTCTTCAAAGCTCAACAGTGGTGGCCTTCAAATAAACATTCCCTTGTATGTAAATGTTGAGCTTTAATGATGGATCAAAATCTTTCCCTTTCTATTTATTTTCTCTTTTCATGAATTATTCATGTTGTCGTTTTGTGAAAGTATGTAATATGACGGCATCTCCATTATCTCAACGTGAGTACACATTGAGGGCTCTGATGAAGGATCGTCTGCCTGGGGACAAGTCCTCCCAGAAGGGAGCTTTGTTCAATTAGGCGGGCTTAGTCAGCCACAGAAAGGCGAGGTGAAGTGCAAGGGAATTAGAAAGATAAAAAAATATGGTCCAGTCTTTGCAGAATTAATATAGTCAGAAATGTTTTAGCTGTTTGCCTCTTGAAAAGAATTGTAACAGTGAAATTGTCTGGAGGGACTGTGTAATCTCCAGGCACTACATGAGCCAAAATACTGTCGTAAAAACACTTAATTGTGCGGTCTGATGTCCTCCTTTTTTGCACCAGGTCTAACAGGGGTCCCATTGCTCCCTCTGGAGCATATCCGCTTTGAGGGAGGGTGCCAAATCGATCCCACAGCAGCCCAATTATTAAAGTTCGTTCAATTACTAAACATGTCCTGAGGCAGTGCTCCAAGGCCCACTGAGTTACTGATGGCAACGGGAAAAAAACATGCAGACACATACCAAAACACTATAGCCCTAGGACATCCAGATCAATGCTTGCTTCCACTGACACGTACTGTTTGTTGTATTCAACAGGTGCTCCAATGTTGAGAACTACTAGATGCTGGGAATTAATATTATGTAAATGTTTTCCCTTATATTACAATAAAACAATAAAATTGTGTCTGGATCTTTCTTCCTCCAAATTTCAGAGATGATTTCTGTATCATCTAATGGAAAAAGGGACATCCACTGCTGGCTGGTATGGAATATTATAATTTCTGATACCAGTTTGTTGACATATAAGCAAAATGGTTGCCTTAGATGCACCCTTACCTTTGTCAACAATAATGCGTGGCATCTCTTTCTCAGCAGGGGAGAAGCACTTGATCCGGTTCCCCTCCACCAAGCCATTCATCTCAGCTAGATCCTCAAAGGTGCAGTTAACACCCGCAGAAAGTTCTGGGACATTATGGGCCTCCAACACCAACTGCAGAGAGGGAAATATAGAAAGGTATGTTAGCCTTCAGTATTCCTGGGAACATTACGCTAAATATTCACTTTACAAGTAATTGCCTAGTCTATTATAAAAACATATTACAAAAGATTATTGAAATAATGAAATATTATGAACCATAGCTAAACAAAACAGAGAGGGGATTCAGTTTTGAATGCTTCACACAGTGTTTAGATTCCGACATCTGTGAGGACTTCAGATCAGTTTTGGGGCCAATATGTTTGACTGTAACACATATTGCTGATGAGGAGAAGCACAGCTGCAATTTCTATGCAGAGTAATGATCTATCTGCAGGGTGGTCAGCGGCCAGAGGAGCCGCTGGGGGGCTCTTGACTGAGGACTTAATACATGAACAGACATCTGATGCATCAAGCCAGGGCATCCAAATAACAGCACAACACTCACACTGAAATCAGTGCCATCTTAAAAGCCCCTATCTGTTCACCAAGCCCTTAATGCCTCACGGCTGATGAGCTGTGTGTTTTAGACATTCTACCTCTGACTTTACGTGTTTTATATGGTCAGAACAAATGATAAAAGCAGAAGGTTAAGGTAATTGGAAAGAGGAGTTGAAAATAAGGTGGTAGATGGGAGCATAGAGGCTGCTGGCCAGGCAGGAAGAAGATAATTCTGTGGGAGAATGCAAATCTTCCCTCTTCATTGAAAATGCTGTGTAAGCTCTCTTTGCACCTTAGCAAAACTTGACTTCAGGTGCAGCAGCAGGGAAAAGAAAAAAACTCTGCCCTTGAATAGGAAGGGAAAATAACAGGGTCGTGGAGCCAGGTGGAGAGGGGTCAAGACCAAAATATACATATTGATGGGAAAGCGTGTCCGCAGTGGGCCTTGGTCCAGACATTGATTTGAGCTGCAGTCTGTGGTACACTTGTGATGTAAGGCTGAAGCTGCATCAGCGTCACAGAAGGGCTGACCTGCGCTGTTTTTATATTGCTGTTTAATGAAAAGATGGTGGCACGGGTGTGAACAAAGCTGCCCACGTAGGATGGACCTCACTCCCATCTGTTACACATCCTCTGTCTCATTCATTGCTCACTCTTCCTCTCACTTTCTACTTCTCTCGCTTTGATTTATTTTTCCTTTATGGAGTAAACACAGCTAAACCTTGAGTTTCCTCAATTACATTTAGAGTAGTCATGGAAAAGCCTACTCACATCAGGGCTGCATAAATATAACTAATGTTAACAGAAACATCAGAAGAAAACAATATGTTTACACTATGAACAGTATAAGGAGGTAGAAACATTTTTAACATGCAGTATAGAAATTGAATACACTATAGATCAGGTATGAACTTTTATAAATTTGAATAAACCATAGACCGTTTTGACACATTGGTAATAAGGTATTTGGGGGATAACTTTATAGCTACTTTTAATTAAGCCTCAAACTAGCCTAAACATGTCATGGCTGATACTGTTCTCTTACTTAACTTACAAATAATGTATTGTAATTTCAGGAAGTCAAACATTTCATTAACAACAGAGAGTTAAATGAAAATAAAATAATGGCTTTTCTAAGAATAGATCTGATTTCAGCAATAGAGTGTATCTGTTTCTGTCAGGAATGCCTTGGCTTATCTTTCCAAACAAATATTTAATAACATAAAGGTCAAGGAGCAGCCGCTGTCTGTCTGGCAGAAACCTCTGCCCTGCAATCAGTTGGATGGGAGACGTGCGGCATAGCCTTTGGGTAAAGCCTGCTCGCTGGAAAAAGGTTAAACACTCTCTAAAGGATCAGGCATGAGCGGCATCACACACACACACACACACACCCCGCATGAATATCATTACAGTGGAGCAGAGGTGTACCGCAGAAAATCAACACCTCCCATGTGAACCTCAGAGCAATGATGGAGGATAGTCATCCTGACTTGACCTTTGACCTGATATTTATGCACCAAGTCTCTAGGATTCAAAGCCATTTCCAAACCAACATTATATGTGGGAAGTGGGAATTGAAATATGACATTACTTTAGGTGGTTAAGGTCAGTGGGACTTTCATAACTATAAGTGTTACAACCTTTGAAACGGGCACTGAAGTTTATGAGCCTAGGGAGATATAAAATAGCATGACGTGTTCAGGGAATGTCAATCTTCTCCTGAACCTGCAGTCAAATCACAGGAACATCTTAATGTGATACACACATCTAGACACACACCTACAGAGCCTCTTTGACTGTTCCTGTCCAACTGAAAAGTAAGCATCGAATCAGGATGGGCTTTTGGTGGCGAGTAAATGGGACACAGTGAGGGAACTCCCATAGGTCTCTGTTAAAGCCACATCTATTTCTACCCTAGCATACAAGTTCACACAGACAAATCATCTTCCAAAAGGTGGAGTAACAATCTGACATCCTAGATAGACATACAGCTCCTTATCAAATTAGCAAATACAATCAAACAATCCACAGTTATTCAGATCTTTAAACCAGGCAGTTTCTTTTCAACTAAATGACTCGGGGGAATAACTATCACAATTTGTAGTCAACACCCTCAGTAAACACAGCTGAGCTAAACTGTGTGCTGCTAATGATTGTTGACATTTGTTGGGAAAGTATTTCACTGGACGTTGCGAGGTCAGGTTCTGAAGGATGCGTGTTGGCAGGCAGTTAAATGATGTAAAGCAGGATTATAGTTAGCACGCTGTACTAATCACTATCTAGTGCGTAATTACATCGTATTACAAATTATCCTTGAGTGTGTTATGTTGTCAATCTGCCAGACAAGATTTTTCTCACTAGTATCACATTCAGCTTGCATCACTGTTAAATGCAGCACTAAAACAAATGATTGCTAAAGTGTTTCTCCCTTATTGACTGGAAAATATCATTAAACACAATCCCTCAAATAGAGAACGTGACAACTAGTATCTTATTTTAGGACACATGAAACTCTGCTGTTAATTTATGACAGATTAATTAAACAATAAGTTATTATAACACAAAAAAATACTGTTACTGGTACTGGATGTGTATTTTGTAAATGGCCATTTGTATAATTTCTACTTTATTTTAGCTTTTTATTTTATGGATGCTTCTTAATTAATATTACACAATTCTTGGCTGTTTACCTTTGCTTTAACAATGTACATTTCCCCTTTGATTCTGATTCTGATATGACAAACTGTGCAGAACTTTTATAAAACGGGTCATTATTTCTTTTTCTATTTATTGTAGAAGTTGTGTGTTTCTATCCACTCACCGTCACACTAAACTGGGACACTGAGATGTTGTTTGGGTGGACGCTGAGACGCACACACTGCTTGATGTCTGATGCAAAGCGACGGGGCTCTGATGAGCGCTCACATTTCTCCTTTCTGGTGCACCTGGGAACAGAAACACAAGGGAGGGGGTGTTATTCACGGATGAAAAATGCACATACACACACATACACGCATGAAGTAACCTGACCAGATCTTACTCCTTTCCACCTGTTGGCACCTGGGAAAAAAGAGAATGTCCCACTGCTGCATGACGGACGGAGTTAGACACATTTATCATATTTCCTCTCTGGCAGCATACTAGCTACAGTGTCCAGTGAATGGAAACCCGGTCTCCAGAGGGCGGGAGCAGTGGCATTTAAAACAATGGCTGCTCTATATGTGGAAGTGGAGCCTGTCCATTGGGAAAGAGGTAGGCTATGTCTTTGTAATGCTGTCTCAATGACTGGCATTCATGGGCAATGCCAAGTGCAGGTGGAGATCTGGATATTGGTGGGGGGAAGGGATGGATTTACTGCTTCCTAATTCAGACCTGGTGGTCTAATCCAGTACAGGACAGTGGTTTTGGGAGTTAGGAGGACATACTGCAGGGTAACTTCCCATAGTTTGAAACACTCAATGGTTTTGTTCAGGTGATGTAAGGAGAACAGCATGTCGTTCCCAACAAAAACACCTATGGTAATAAGCTTACAAATTAAGTATTAGAGTGGAAGTGGCTGACATAAAAAAGACGAAGCCGCAAGTTTTTTATAAAAGTACATTGAGTTTGAAAACTGGCCCGAATGTATCATAACCTCTACCTTCCTTTCTTCTCCACACACACCCACTTGTATCCATCTAATCCCCTCATAAACTTATGCAAGTGTAATCCCTGATTGATTTAGACAAAAAACGTACTGTGCAATTAGCAACCTGGCTAATCCACAGACTGCCCTCAAACTCCTTTAAAGAACTAAAAGAATTAAAAGGAAGAAAGATGTCCTAATGAATGGATAAAAGAAAGACTTGAGGTGTTTGACGTCTGAGATACAGTAATACCTTATACAGCAAGGCACTTTCTATTCTGAATTTGAGACATTAAGGCAGGGTGGGTTTAAACCTGACATTAGTATTGTAAAAGCTAAGCGGCCTTATGTGCCGCAAACAAGAGAGACATAAAGAAAAAGAAAATAATCTGTTTGAGAGAGGAAGAGAACAGGAGGAGGGTAAACAGTGCGAGAGAGGGAGAGTGGAAAAGAAAGCAAGATTTAAAGCAAGGCGACCATTGTTGGCTTTCTGTGGAGCTTTCGCCGCTAAGCCGGTTTGAGTCGGGTTTAATCGCTTCAGGTTCCTTTGTGCTTCTCTATCACTCCTGTCTGTTCCTCCTTTTCTCCCTCTGATTTAATAAGACTGCATCATATAATGTATCCCGAGGCAAACAACCCACACAGAAACCCACAGACGCACGCTTTTACCTTCAAATATACATACAAACAATGTATACCTCTTACCCACAGGTCTGTTGTTTACAACCAGAGAAGCGTAGCAGTACAAAGAAGACAGGCAGGACTTTTTACATTTGTGTGTGTGTGAGTATAATGATGTTTACCTTTGTGCTTCGTTTTTGACAGATTCAAAGTATATTGTTTTTGGTTGAAAAGAAATCAAATTCCATGCCAAAGTCTAGCAGAAGTGCATTATTAACATTTACTGTAACAATGTCTTTACGTGAATCATCACCCTGAGTGACTGAATGGTTCCAAGTGAATAATAAATGAATGAATCAAGGTTTATAAAACCATTACATTCAATCTCTCTCTAGTTCTCTCAAACACACCCTCTGACACCATCGTAGCAAATTTTCTGTTCAATAGGTTTACAAACAGCTACATTGTGAGCCACAAGACATACTGTGGAGACAGCTTTGCTCCAAGGATTATTGCTGTATATAAAAAGTGCAAATAAGTCAAAAACACTTGCAACTCTGGCATATAGAGGAACTTCATTGTTACAGTGTTCCACATTGCGGCCTTTGTCAGGTAATGATTACATGTGAGTGTCAGAATTGTCTATTAACTGCATGCTATTGCCATAATATCAGGAGTAGTAAATGAGTGGACAAGGGAGTGATTTCTGACATGGTTAAACTTCAGCTGTCTCAGGTTTATGACATCTCTCTAAGACACTAGCTGCCGTAAATCACAGCAGAGGAAGAATGATGACGCAGGAAACAGCGTGACAGAAGGAATCAGAGTAAACAAGCAATCCTGTGAAGACTTGTAAATGTCGAGCTCACAGCAAATAACATTTTTAGGTCAGGTTTTTATGTGCAGGAGTCACAATGTACAATGTTTATGAGGAATAATGACTTTGGAGAAATGTGCAGCCCACAGATTATATCACCTGTAATACAGTTACAAGCCAACAAGACCAAACAAGCCAGTGTGGGTTTATGAGTGCAACAGCTAGGCCTGCCATATGTGGACCGGGGCCTGTTAATACATTATCATTAGAGGAGGTATCTCACTTTGCGCTTAAAAATTGGATAGGGGCCAATTTGTTAGGGGGTTAGGGGCTTGTTATGCAAATAAGAAGTGGGCATAGCCATTTTTCATTTAAGAAACGACTATTCTCACTCAACCCCAAAAAACACCATCAATCTAAAGGAAAGAGGGATCCAAATGTACCACTGTGTTTGAGTGTGTGTCTGACAGTTGTGCCATGGCATGCCAGATTCTACAACTGAAACACAAAACTATATATAATGTTTAAGTTTAAGTTGAATTATTAACATTTCAATTGTTGTGTGCAGGCCCACCATTCCCTGTGGTGCATGCAACAAATATCAAATACATTATCTTCCAATAATGACTTCATGTAGATCTCCTTTACAATCTGTCCCCCTAAAACTATCATCTTTCATCCCTGGCATGATGTACCCAGTGCCCACCTTTTCTGTACACATTGTACTTTCTGCTAAAGACTTCTAACATGTCATATATTAAGGTTATAATAAAATCCAGTGAATGGTGTTGAAGATAACTGCTTGCCTTCTGTTTATCTATGGCACGGGTGTCCAAACCTTTTTCACTGACGACCACATACAGAAAAACCTACGAAGGGCTGGACCTGTCACTAGAGTTGAGCGATTGCCTTATAGGTTAAGTTATAAGTTAGCAAAATCAATCAAATGTAGGTAAGTTATGTTTGATACTTGAATATGCTTTAAGGAAATACCAGCCTACATCACAGGTCTCCGTAGAGTTTCATTTATTTTGTTGGCAGCTCATTCATTAAATCAGAAGCCTCAGATTGCTCATAAATAAAGGGAAATATGAATGCTATATTTCAAACTTGTTATGCAAATAAGTTATTGGTCTTTTTTTTTTTATCAACTCCTATTTTCCATTATACTTTTAGAATTTGCCGATTCAAAATGGATCACGGGCCGCATTTGGCCCCCGGGCCGTAGTTTGGACACCCCTGATCTATTGTAAAGTCGTATAGCTCTTTCTCAGAGTCAGATGTTCACAGTCTTGCTGGATGAAGGGAAACAGCCAACAGGTGGATGGGGGGGGGGGGTTCTTTGCTTCTCTCCACACCTCTCTGCCTCCCTACAGGTTTTACAATGGGACTGCTGGAAAACATGCAGGGTTTTCTCCTCTATTTCAATAAGGTCCCCGCTATGACGCGGTGCAGAGTGCCGCCACAGAGGGCTGCAACAATCAAACACATGGAGAGAAAGAAGTGACTCTCTCACAATGGAGGACATATTGTTGTGTTGTGTTTTAGTAGTAGATATGCCTTTACGCTGGACTTTGTTTTGCTGTTAATCTTGCACCCGCACAATGAAGCAATACATATACGGTGACACCAGATAACAGATGTGCGCTGTGGTTTAAGAAGTGGTCCTGCATCTCTCACCGAGTGTAAGAAATGTACACATATTGATTTGTGTTAACCCAAACGTCCACATGACTGTGAATAGGGAATTAATGTAGCTGATTTAGGGCTTCAGTGAAAGGATATTAAGAATAATGCCGTACATGGTTTAGCTGGTGTGAGCGCTGGGTATTATCACAGCAAAGCACTGGATAATTGTTTTCCATTACTATCCAGACAGACCTTGAAAGAAAAAAAGATTGCATCGCTTGCAGCAATGTGAAACAATCCCCACCCTTTGTAAACATCAAAGAATACACCATTTAGAGAACCCCAGAAATCAAAGCGATTTAGATTTTGAAACACACTCAGTAACAGCCTGGGATCTTTCAGTGGAGAATTAGATGTCCAACATCTATTCACTTGGTTGGTAAACACCACTGTTGTGCAGAACTGTTTGACTGACTGGCAATGACACGTTCTGAGAGCGAGAGCTGAAAGGATTAGATTGGCTCTGAATGGAAACTAATCTGCACTCTTGTTTCTTTCAGCCTTTGATAAGGTGACACAATTAGAGTGAGACTGAGGAGAGGGCAGAGACGGATTTTTAGCCTCGACAAATGTTGCTGATGAGGCTGTCAAGGCCATTCAAAATGAGATGGTCTGGTGGATAATATATTTCATGGTGCAACATTTAGCCCTTTTGATGATTTAATTAACTACAATACAAAATATCTTATTATTCTGTGCAGTAGATATCTGTAATCAGCATTAAATTATGCTTACAAACAGGTCTTAGTCCCTGCATGCCCTCTAACATGCATATGATTATCTTCAAAAAGTAACCTTTGACTTAAAAAGGAACATCACTCGATCTTTGATTCATGGTAAGGGTTTGAAATTTTCATATGATGCAAATGACTGAAAACTGGATGAAAAGAACCAGAAGAACAAAGAGAACTCCAAGAACACTTTGTTCAAGCTACTGCGAAAAACTGAAAAAAAAAGTTTGAAAGGAGAGGTTTCAGCACGACGTCCATCATTCAATGCAACACAAAACAAGCCAAAAGGCCACGAAGCAGTATCAAACAGAGCTTTATGGTGTATGAAGGCATGAGGACTAATTCCATTGGTGTTGAAAGTGGTCCAGTATCAGTGGGCACAGGTTGCAGGCTTAGGGGAGCGTAGAGAGGGGGAAATACTCCAGAGAGGGTGCAGATGTATTTGGCCATGTGAGACTTCAGGTGTAATGCATATCTAATGTGAGGCATGCAGAAGGTCAAACAGGCTGGGAAATGAAAGCTATTAAATTCCCACAAAGCCGAGGTCCAGCCATCCTCAGCTCTATCAAATGCTCATGTCACTGGAGGAAACAAACAGGTGAACATGCACACCTGCACACACACCAGCATAAGAAACATTAGAAATCAATGTTTACACAAACACTCAAATTTCACACATCCATGTATACTTCTGCACCTGAAAAAACTAAACAAATGACCTTCCCTGCAGCGAACAACAATTGTTCTTTATCAATACATTTGATTATACTACACACATGGGTGTCTGCCTTTACAGTGCTGTTTGTGGTAAATCAATGCACAGCAAATAGGCGCTCTGCAGTTCAACTGAAACCCAATTACCATGCTACCCATGCATCAGCCGACACTGTATGGAATCCTATACATACTAATAGCCTGAATGCTGTATGTTACTGTGGAGCTGTGTCACAGAATCAGTCAGATACCACACATCTACATCCAGCATGGCTGCATCTCCCAGCCCTACAGCACATGACCAGAGCCACTCATCCACACAGAGGACAACACAAACACACACACATAGCAGTTGGTGTGCCTCCTTGTGCTATCATTAAGGGTGGTGGTCTACAGAGCTGAAATGCGCATGTAGGGGCCGGTGGGGGAGTCATTACCTGGCCCACTGGCCATGACCCGGTTACTCCAGTGTGTGGACACACACACACACAAACACACACACACACACACACACACACACACACACACACACACACACACACACACACACACACACACACACACACACACACACACACACACACACACACACACACACACACACACACACACACACACACACACACACACACACACACACACACACACACACACACACACACACACACACACACACACAATTTCTGCATCTCACATAAACCCATACCTAAGGACAGAGAAATTGCAGAGTGGCTGCCCCCAAGTAGAAAATCTCTGAGCCATCCCCTTTACGTACCTCCAATGCAAGAACACCGACTGAGCGGAAAATTACACAGCATCACTGCTGCTGATAGTCTGCAGGTACAAAGCCATATGGGATAAAACGATCACTTAAAATCTATAGTTACATAAAACAGAGTGAAGCTAGCTGAGAGCGTCAATCAATGTTCCGTAAAATTTCTGACCAAAATGAAGGTTATAGGGAAACTCCTTATAAAATCCTCGATTTCTCTCTCTAGCAAACACACTTTAACCGATGGTGATCGGCAGCATTAATCTGACCCTGCAGGCAAACATATAACAACTGTTTTTCTCTATCATGAAATTTGGCACTTCACACTCCACCACGCAATTTTAACAGCTGTCAAAAGCTGTGGCACTAACTTCCTTCTTCTGTCTTCCTCTCGAACACAAAAACCCACTCACACAGTCCCACAGCAGAGCGGTTTTACAGGGTGTGATGTGGCAGTGTTATAGGCTGTTTATCTGTGATGCCACTGCTGCCCCTGAAGACACCATTAGGCCAGGTTCTCTATATCAGTCATTATTTGGCTTTATTGCTAGTGTGTGTGTGTGTGTGTTTGTGCGTGTGTGCGTGCGTGCATGTGTGTGTGTGTGTGGCAGTATGGACAAAGCTGTCATTTACAAAATGATTATTATTGAAAATGTATTATTGAATCATGTGGATTTATGAAAACACAAATAGCACAATAGATGTAACAAATTATGTTTTGAATAGTAGATATTCTAGATCTTACATGGATAGCAACACACACATTTTATATGAAAAGTGGGAGTTCTATTGATTTATTACTTGTATATAAATATAAAACAATGGGCGATTGGATGGGATACAACAAAAGAATTTAGCTGTGATATTGCAATGTTTCCAAACAGCCCATATATCACTGTCCCATGTATTATTACATTAAAACACAATCTGACCTCTATTCATAAAATAGAAGCCCGGGAACCCACAAGGGAATATAATAGTTTATTGCTTTATTGCATCTACAGTATTTCTTGGATGTTAGTAAATTAAAATCCCCTGTCTGATGAGGTTTTCATGACGGTCCCTGGGAGAGAGACAGGGCACTGGAGCTCTGCATCACAATGGGGTCTCAAGAGTGCACTTGGTTTTTATCTTCCATATATTGTGTTATGATCTTCAATGTGTGGAGCTGTAGACGCCGGCATATGATACTATTGATCCAGGCGCTCGATATGTAGCTGCAGAGTTAAGATGTGTTTATTCACAGCCGAGAGGCAGTTTGTAAGTCTGAATGAGAAAAAACATTTAAATTATCCTCCTCCTTTTCTCTAACAAGCAATTATTAAATATATATTTTATTCCTACACATGAGTCATAATGGATATATAATGACAGTAATCTTTGTATGAGTGTGTAATCTCTGTGACTATGTAGTCTCATAATGATCCTCAGTGGGGATACTATACGTTTTTGTTCCATTGTGATACTTTTATAAATATGCTGGCTTCATCCAGTATGATGGGAGCTGACCTGTATGTATTACCCTCCCCTAGAGATGCTCTCCATCATAGTCAAGATGACCTGTTTGTGTGTTTGCATAAGTGTTTACCCTCACATCCTCCACTTGAGGCTCTTCACATGAAGATTTGTCACCATCTCCTTTTAGGTGAACGTATGCAACCTCTCTCCGTTGTCCTACTCGCCCCTCTCATCTCATGGAATCCCTTCATACATCTTCACTTCCACCGACTGTCAACTCATCTCTCATTTATCCTCCTGGTCTCATGTCAGTACCTGTGCTCATGCTCCGCCAGAGAAAAGCAGGACACCTTCCCGAGTGTGTGTGTGTGTGTGTGTGTGTGTGTGTGTGTGTGTGTGTGTGTGTGTGTGTGTGTGTGTGTGTGTGTGTTTGTGTGTGTCCATTTCCAGTGTCTTTGCTTCCCTGCGGCAGGGTGACAATAGGTGACAGTGAGCAATGGTCCAGACTTAAAAGTGGGCGTGCAGGTGTTGTGTGTGTGCTTGAGAATGTGTGGTTGGGCTGGGTGGATTGCTGTGTGTGTGTGTGTGTGTGTGTGTGTGTGTGTGTGTGTGTGTGTGTGTGTGTGTGTGTGTGTGTGTGTTTGTGTGTGTTTAGTGTTTCTTCACACTATGATAGTGACAGTTGAGAGGAAACTGGGAGGTGTAGCACTCCGTTCCGTCCTGATGCCCCTGTCACTTCTTGGCCTTGTTCCCTTCCCTCAACTTCCCTTAGCATCCAGCTAGAGGTGGAGGGTGGGGGGTGAAACTAGTCACCCATACTCAGGGGATGGCCAGCCTCCCCTGGGAAAAGACATCAGAGCAGGTGCCATGGATGCAGGACTCTCAAGTTCAGAGTAACAACTTTGAATACATTTCACTTTAAAAGTTGATCAAAAATCTGTAGAACTGTTCAAAAGCAAATCCAGTTCCTCCATCTGGGATCATCAGTCATACGCTAAACTCATATACGTTAGTAATGATTTGGAAATTCAAGTCTTTTATTCTGAAAAAAAAACAAACTGGAATTCAAATCAGGAATGACATAATTAATGATCAGGCAATTTTGTAAATCACACAAAAAAAAACCTCAAGTCTGGTCCTTTCAGCACTGAAACAATTAAAATGAGGAGCAGCTAATATGCTCATTATTTTCTAGCTTCAACTTCAATATGAGCTAAGAGCTAATATGTTTACTGTACTTAAAAGTAATGTTAAAGAAAATCTCACCCTAACATTAGAGGAACAACTTGTTTTTGTGTAAACCTGTGTGTTCTCTGCCAACAAAACCCCTTACTGCTATCACCAGGGGGAGACCATGGTCACCACAGCCAAACAACAGTCCCTAGCATGCTAATTGTCGCGCTGCAGTTTAATTAGCATTGGTGCGGCATACCGCAGTAATGAGCACACTGAAGTAACGGATGACTGTGAAAACAGCGACAGGTAGCAGCGGTGCAGAATTAATATGAGAGAGAGGGGGCAGAGCGAGGAAGAAAAAAACATCCGATAGATCTGCCAATTAGCTTTTCCCCCTTCTGAAAAGGTTACTCACTTGACAGAACCAAAGATGTCTTGGGAAAACAAGGGATTTAGAAGACAGGGAGCTCTGCACCATGACTTGCAAGTTTTACCAGCCATTTTGTGTGTTTACTCGCGACTTCTTGAACCTTTTTGTATCATCCCAATAAAATTGCACACATGTTGGACAACAGTAGCGAGACGCAGTTGTGTGAAATACTACATAGAAGCATCTGGAGGTATCTTCTCTGTACGTATGTTAAAAAGAAGGCTGTACTTTACAGACTGACTTTAGGAATAATTTCAGAACATCTGGTCGCCTGGGTTCACTGACTCTCTCTCTGTATATCACAGTTTACTACTGATTGTATAGACTGACCTGCTCTAATGAACTAGGAAAAGGTATTTGCTTGTGGCCAGTGGCACAGACAACTTTACAGTCCTACTTCCACTCCAGGAAGGAGGGATCGATGTTTACGAGTGTTGGAGGCAGAGAGGGGAGGAAGAAGGAGAGGGATGGTGTTTATGGGCAAACAATTCTCTGAGATACAACATATTGGGATCAGACACAAAAAAAATGTGTAGTAGGGTAAAATGGATACACAAAATGATAATATATAAACATACATATATACTGATTGTGTGTGGATTCATTGAATCAAAGAAGAACACTAAATATATGCAGACACGCACATACACATTAAAATGCAGTGTATGATAAGCCTGCTGGAGATATGTGGGTGTGATTTGAATCATAGTTAAGAGAGCAATGGGGTGGGAGGAAAAGAAGACAATAACAATAGTGAGAAAGAGAAAAAGATATCGGCACCCTGGGATTATTCCCACTATCGCAGCCAAGAGCACAGATTGAGATATGTCAAACCAATTATTAATGTGAAGATATTGCAACATTAGCACCACTTGACACTTGAAATTGACACTGATATCGCAGCGATATTCCCAACATCCATGCCGAATATGATGACATTCCTTTTGACAAAGCTACTTCCCCAAATATGGTCTCCAATCTGTCTGGATGTCATGCATGAGAGGAGGAGAGACAGCTTAGTTAACCACTAACAAAACTGACAGCTGACAGAGAGGCATTAGGGGAGGGAACATATCCATATCTTACAGTAGCTGGAATATGTCTGGTGCATATTGGGGAGGGAAACCACAGAGAACTATGGTTACACCACATCAGACTACTGTCAGACACTGAGTTCAGTTAAATACAAGTTAAGCATATATTGAAGTCTGTCAATCACAAAAGAGTGACTTCAAAGTGTTTCTTGTATAATGTTAGAAAAGGTACTTCCTCAAAGACAAATAGGATGTTATAGTGGAATATACGGAATACCATGTTATCGATAACGAACATACACAACTTTAGCATGCACTTATTTATGTTTGATTCTACACACTGCCTTACTGGTAACTGTCTATTAAAGTCTGAAATAAGACTCTCCTTTGGTTGAAAGAGACATCCAGTGTCACTGGTGGTAGAGGGGAATGATGAAATCGGGGGGGGCCGAGCTCGACGGCATTGGCATTAGTCATGCATCTCAGGAGAAGAGCGCAAGTTTGACAGGCTAAGACATTTTGGTGACGGTTGAGGCTTCAGGTTTACTGGAATAGTGGCAGGGCTATCTACGGGGGGCTCTGACTGATGCAAAGTTTCGTAATGGGCTCAAAAAATATAAAGGGGGTATATACGGTTGATAGGACGAAGGGCAATATGTCTAAAAATGTGGGATATTTGCCTTTTTAAATAATTGGCCAATGTTTTTCAAGGACAAACTACGATCAAATACACACACACACACAGACACACACATGCACAGGTGCACTATCCACTGATTTCCGCCCCTGTACTATTGATTGCCTTTCTCCTCTTCCCCTGGTGTTCTCTCTAACAGCGCCTCTCACCGATCTATAGAGTAAATAAAGGCAATGCTGATAGGAGAAGGGAGAGAAAGTGTGTGAGCAATTCTGTTTGCTCTCAGAGTAGTGAGGTGATTTCAAGGTTGATTGGGAACAACAAACTATCTGGAAGAACACTTTGAAGATGAACCGCATGCTATGCTTCCACTCCACACCCCTCCTTCCAGCACAACGTGTGGGAGAGTGTGTGTGGATTCTCAGAGTTCCTTGTCTTTTTGCCGTTAGTGTTCTTGGCAGGGGGCCTGTTTGCAATTTTGTATTATTTGTAGAACAATCTTTAACTATGGTCAGATCTGGAAAAGCATATGACAAGATTACATTGAATATAAACAAAACTATAGTACATTTTAATACGAATATGTGAGTTTATTGATCACTAATGCTCAATTAGTGATCAATATCAATAAGTGATTGTCGCTCATTCATTGGATTTCCCTCATGCTACATTCTGGGGTGTTATGTAAATCAATTCAAGCTATGACTGAGCAAAGCTCTCGGCCAATCACAGAACTGGAGGCAAGCATGAGAGCATTTTACACTGGATTTTTATGAAGCATTTTGGAGTGAAAATACAAATGTTCAGAACGCACACAGCATTTTTGTAGAGGCAGGCTCTGATGTCCATAAAATAAATGTAGGATCTATATTGTCCATCATGCCAGCCGAGTAGTCAGAAAAAGATTTTGCACGTACTACTCCAACATACATCTATCTATTATTATTATTGTTATTATTATTGTTGTTATTATTATTGTTGTTATTATTATTATTATTGTTATTATTATTTTTATTATTATTGTTGTTATTATTATTGTTAGAATTATTATTATTGTTGTTATTATTATTATTATTGTTAGAATGTTTATTATTATTATTATGGTTAGTATTATTATTATGGTTTCAATCTGTTTAACTTAACTCTTTGTCTTAATACAAACAAAAAGTGTTTTCTCTCAAGATAATCAAGTGGGAGTAAGAAGACAAAGGATAAATATTTAGAGACTGCGGTTTTCTCTTTGGATTTTGCAGGACTAGATGTGATGTTCTCTTTTCAGGCTGTGAGTCAGGCCTTTTAATTGCCTGCACCACCACTGACTTTATATGTCATTAAATAAAAGGAACATGGGGATGCAGTAACACACAAACAGTGTATGTGAGCCATCAAAGCATACATTTGGAGGCACTGTTATCTGGGTGTATGTTTTTATAGGTCTCCAGACAGCTAATTATTCTATCATCATCCTCAAGAGAACAAAGAAAACTGACCTGTAGCAAAGAAAGTGACATATTTATGCAGAAAACTGTAGATGTGACCGTGTGGGTTGTATGTATCTGCACTTCATTATATGTGTAACCCGAGCGGTGCACATCGAGTATACAGAAGCAGTCATTAAGTAGTCAGCCTCCCACTGTCTTCTAGCATTAGCTATGTTAGTATGATGGGAGTTTTCAGGGAAGTCAATATTTGATTAAATAGCTGTTAATATATGGAGCCAAAACAAATGTTTCAGGGGCCTTAGATTAACAGGTTTTATATAACAGGATGGCATGGAGCAGGTAAGCAGGAGTTACAACAGCAGGAGCCTGCTTTTCTTTGTGGGAGGGGTGTCGCTTGGGGGGGCTTCAGTTACACCAAAAGCCTGTTAAGAATTCACAAGCTAGGAAATTGAGAGCGATGAGGAGAAAGGAACTCTGGGAAACGTAAACCTGTGGTGGATCAATCACAGTGGGCTGAGCATTTTACTCCTGTGCTAACACCTGCAATCTCTGCCCTCCTGACGGGAAAATACCAAGGCACCTAAATTCAACTTAAGTGGCATTTTGGATATTTTCTCTCACTCTGGGCATTAGCCAGGTTTTGGTAATTTCACACTAATTCCAGAGCAAGAAAGTCGTGTGTGTGTGTGTGTGTGTGTGTGTGTGTGTGTGTGTGTGCCTGCCTTTATGTGTAAGCGACTGAAGGAGGGTGAGCTGAGGTGAGCAGGTTCCATCAGGCTAAGTGTGACAGGCCAATCTGTGGCCACCCATTTACTCTGACTGGGAGGATGTCCAGGGTGTTAATGGGTTTTTATACACACACCCCTGCACACACCACACACACACACCACACACACACACAACACACACACACACACACACACACACACACACACACACACACACACACACACACACACACACACACACACACACACACACACACACACACACACACACACACACACACACACACACACACACACACACACACACACACTTAGGATTTGAAATTGCAAGCCAATTTCAAGTTGTAAATATCTGCATGGCTGCTGCTCACTGATAGCCCTAAATTAGTTTTACATTGATTCTGCTCCTTTATCTTTAGACAAACTACTTTTAAATTAAATTATCTGCAAGGATACTCCTTAAACTTTAACACTAGAATTATGAAAGACACAGGAACCTGGACTATTGCATTACACTTTCATGCTTCTGTGTGTGTGTGTGTGTGTGTGTGTGTGTGTGTGTGTGTGTGTGTGTGTGTGTGTGTGTGTGTGTGTG